>NC_080467.1:1495000-1795000 GCF_030265055.1 Doryrhamphus excisus
GTTTTTTGCCTTTTTACTTGGTCCAGTTTTTGCCTTTTTACTTGGTCCAGCTCCTTCACTCATTTTAGTGACCATAAACTTTAGCGAGGGCTTTAAAATCTCGCAATTCGCCGACTAGCTTAGCACTTTGCATCGTTGTTTACGCATGAGCGGTGACCTAAAGGTCAAAATTCAGGTGTCATCTGAATGGCTGCCCTGTATATCAATCAAGTGACGGCATTGATGCTGGGATGATATTTTTTTAATGTCACGCCGCGATCGACCAGCGATCGACCAGTACCACCTCCGCGATCGACCGGTAGCTCGCGATCGACTTAATGAGCACCCCTGGTGTAGAACATATAAAAAAAACACATTTACTGAGTATACTGTATCCCATATGTATTCTCATATGTATCAACTTGATACATACGTATTATCTTTTTTTATTTTTACTACTGTTTAAATGTCTAATCCAAAAGGGATTTGGAATTAACTCAGTTAGTGCTAAGTAGGCATCCAGGGTGCCATCAAATCCAATACCCATGCTGATCATGGTTCAACAATCCAGGGGCATCCATCATCTCCAATGACAGCCTAACTTAGAAGTCAATAACCAAATTGGGTCATGTCAACGCAGGCTTTGGTTCTTCAGAATCGTTAGATTTTACCACAATGTCATTAAGTGAATTTTAAGTGAAGTGGGATTCTTCATTTATAATTACATTTTTTTATAGTTACTGTAAAGCATAAAGATTTTAACAATATTAAACCCTACTAGACATGATACACTATACACTTGTGATAACCAATACAGCAGACATTATACCAGAAAATGAGCCAGTGGTGCAAACAGGAAGTGATGTCAGGGTTTCAGAGTTGACTTTTAGCTTGGTGTGAGTGAGTGTGGTGGGAATGGTTGTTTGTCTATATGTGCCTGTGATTGACTGGCGACAAGTCCAGGGTGTTCCCGGCCTTTTGCCCGAAGACAGCTGGGATAGGCTCCAGCATGCCCCTGACCCTCGTGAAGGTAAGCGGTACAGAAAATGGATGGATGGCTTACGACCGCAAAAGTAGCTCACGTTAGGGATTATTGTTGTGATATCATTCAAACCTGCAATAAAGGCCTGTTGTTTCGCCGATCAAGTCAAATGGTTGTGTGTCTCATCAAACAATAACGTTACTGACACCTAGTGATCAGTGTAGATTGTGTCCTTTGAATGCCGTATTTTAAATTATTAAGCTATTTTTATGTTTGGAAATGCAAAATTTAAACTCGAATTTTAAACTAATATTTATTCAATCCTAAGAGTAATTGTTTAGACATTATTTCAAAGAATTTATAGAACTCTCTCCTGCAAGTTCTGCAGACAGTAACACCTGCTTTAGTTACAGTAAACCTCGGATATATCGGACTCGGATGTATCGGAAATTCGCTCACAACGGACAGATAAAAAAGAACCGATTTTTCTGTAATGCATTTCCAATAAAAATTCATTGCATATATCGGATTTTTTATAACGGATTTCGCCTATTTCGGACAAAATCTCCAGTCCCGTTCCAATGCATTTCCATTAAATTTCCCTCGCATATATCGGATGGCCGCATCGTGGCGCTCCGATTCGCCGAATCGTGACAGGCCGCTATACGACGTCATTTGCAGCGTTTGCAGCGTTGCCTGCGCGTCCAGGTACATTGGAAACATAGTCAAGGAAGTGCCTTTTATAACGGATAAAATCCGATTTACGCATATACCGGATATAAATCCGATATATGCGTAAAACGGACATTTTCCGGTATACGCATATAACGGATTTCGCTTATATCGGACAAAACCAGTGGGAACAATTGAATCCGATATATCCGAGGTTTACTGTATTATAAATTATAACAGAACCCAATCAAATCATCGATAATAGTGGATAAGATGGATTCAAGTCCTGGATGAGGAGAAAGTGTTTCTCAGGGATCTTATTACGATATCACTGTGCACACTTCTGTACAGGGGTGCTGCTTCTGTGAGGAGCCGACAGAACAACAGCTGCAAAGACGTCTGAGTGGAAACACATCCAACCTAGTTCATATGGTTTTCTCCCGGTTTTATGCTGCAGTAGGTGCCATCACAGATGTTCTCGCTGTCAACTCCATAGACAAAACAAAGCTGCCTGCACACGCCAGTGGCAACTCTTCAGCAAAACAGTGCAGCATGAGTCACTTTTATATAACACCTTGATAGAAACATATTTTTTTTTTGTACAATTGCATATTGTTGCACTATTAAGAATGGGCATTAAGATTAAGAGATATGCCTTTATTCGTCCCTCAGTGGGGAAATTTGTATTGCACAGCAGCAAGAGTACAGAGTCAGTTAAGCAGTACAAAATACACAATATAGAAAAATAAACAATATAAACGACCCAAGTATTAACAAAAATCAACAGTTTTTCCCAGAGTTATATACAATACAGTATGTAGATAATATTAAACGAGATGAGATATATGAGTTAATATGAGGCATTATGGAAATACTTCACATAGAACTTAGTATATTGCATTTAGAGCCCTTAATATTGCACATGGAGGTTGATCAGATATTGCACAGTGAATGGGGTCTGGAGTAACTATATCATCACTGTATTGTGATGTCTTTATTAGCTCTTTTCTGTTTTGCTCCATCCCTTTTATTCTACATTTAAGTTATGGTCTTGCAGGTAGTTTTTTTAGTTAGTTGTGTACTTGAATATTGAAATATTCATTAAAAAAGAAATTGTGCAGTTCTTCCATTTCTGGAGGAGACGGTGCTAGTGAGGTCTACCCAGAACTGCTACTTCACTGCAATCCTTTCTCAACTCTTCTGGTCCAGTACTGGATGGATTGCTGTTGTTTGTGATACTTGTTTTATATTATACCCGCTTTGCTGGAACACTCAAAGAGACGGAGTAAGGTTTTTCACATATCCCAAGGACACCGTTCACCTTCTCAGATCGTCAAACTTTGTGGGACATATGTTACTGTCCCATAGGGGGAAATAAAAAGTAAACCACAAGATGTTAGACTGTGGAAAAAACTGCCACAGTGACAGTAACTCAATTGGCGTTTATCATTAGCATGTAGGAAAATGTAGTAGGAAAATGCAACAAATGGAGAGCATACAGGGATATTCAAGAGTCAAATTGCAAAGGGACCCACTCCACTATTTGAGAAGCACTGTATTACATCTATTGTCCCAAAGATTTACTCTTTTCGTACATGGGCAAAACACTTGTTGTGTTGACTTTGAACAAATGATTTATTAATTTATTGTTAACTTCTATACCCACAAAATTCGAAAGTGGGGTTCGGCAGTAGTCCAGAAGTCTTTGGGAAAGCTTGGGATTGTGACCAATCACATCGGAGTGAACGTGCCTGGAGGTGTTGTGTGGGTAGAGAATTTTGTATTGTATTGTATTTGGAAATACAGCTGGAATAGGTGCAGATTCTGGAAGATCTAGAAAGCTTTCTGTTATCGTGTGTAGCTGCTTCTAGAGAAATCTACAATTCAATAAAAAGGGACAGAAAATGAGCTATGTAGATGCATATTAAATTGTCTGGTATATAGGTGGTATGCAGTGGAGCAATACTTTTATCATGTCTTGCTGTGTGCTGACCTCACCATGATCTCCTCGATATTCTTGTATTTTAATTCTGTTGTCCAATTTGCATCCAAATATTAAATTAATCAAATTATGCCAATAATTTTGATTCCCTATAATTGAGGTACTCTGCATACCATGGAAAGATAAATGAAAATGTAAGTTTTGTAACCTTTTCATTGTAAAAAAAAAAAAATCAATTGCAGCAGTGTATAAAAGCCGTACAACTCTCTCACTGTCCTAACAGTACGCTCCTCCAGGCACCGCTTTTTTTCACAAGCTTTATTTTATGTCAGCAAGATTTCATCCTTGTCTCGAATCCACTTTCAACTTTTTGAGCTTCTTGCTTCTCTGCCTTTGCCGACCCAGCCATTCCTCGTGTGGCACTTTTAGCCTTTTGTACGTTTACATCAAGACGTTCTGACAGCCCTTTTCAAGCCAAACCTGTAAGAAGCGTCTCCTTCTTAACTGATCTGCGAAAATATGCGCTCCACAATCCCAGACTGACTGGCACTCATCATATATTCTATTTTATATAATAAGCTTCATTTACTGTGGTCTCAGATAGTCAAGCGTCCTGCCACAGCTAGCCATTTCACTAGCTTTTAAATTGTATCGTGTTTCAACATATACCCATTCCTGCCATTCATTCCCCCAACAAAATTGTTAACTTGTTAATTGGGGGCCAGAACATATATTTAACACACACACACACAACTATTTTATGCTTATAATTTGTATTATAATATAATTCTCATGTCAATTTTTTCAGAAGCACTAAACATCAGACCACATCAAACTATGTAATTAAATTTTACAGTTTTTTTTTTTTTTTTACTAAATAAAACATCCGACAGTCATGTTACTAGTTATATATGTATGTTAAAAGTTGAATTACTTAGAAAGCAACTGGCGGGCCGGATTCAAACGCTTGGTGTGCCGCATGTGGCCCTCGAGCCATAGTTTGCCCACCCCTGATGTAGACCACAGGACCATAGATACCATCTGTACTTTTCAGATTCATGTAGTGTATTAAAAACACAACAAGACACGCATCGTATTGTACGTTAACCAAAAAAATGTATGCAAACCAAGGCAACATGTTGCCGTACATTTTTGGCATTAACCAAAAATCACACTAACTGGTGTGTACGCTAACCGGGGTTCTTCTGTACTTCTGAGTCTATGTGCTCAAATGTGCTTCAGCAGGTAATTTCTGATCATCACATCCTCACAACTCAATTAAAAAAATTAAATAAAATTCAATATCTACCAAGCACTCAAAACATTTTCTCCCATACTGAAAATATTGCCCCATCTAAAAAAAAAAAAAAAAACTTGCAAGCATGAGAAATTATATAATTGACAGCGCAAAAAGTAGGTCATCCACCAGCTTTGAAGAGTCAATTTCTGCTTTTTTGGTGGAGCCATGGAAACGAGCCTCTTTTCATCATGAGCTGTCTGGAAGTCCCCCTCCACCCCCTTCCTTTGATTAGGAGACATTTTAGGGAAGAGATTGCTCAGAGGTGTCGATGGTGCCGGAAATCATTCTAAACTGTCAAATTACAGGTGGAAATAGTTGGAAATCTTCACTAGGACCGTCACATGTTGTTAATTTCATGTAGGACATATTGTAGAAATCCTCCCCCCGAGGACTCTACGTGGGTTTCGAATAGAGGATAAGGGAATCTTAATGAACCAAATTATAGAATGAGAACCAGATTGTTTATTCCTGACAACAATACCTAATACAGACGTCCGGGCTTATCTGCAGTCCCTGTATGCCTACAAGTAAGCAGGACTCTACGTGGGTTTCTAATAGAGGATAACGAACCAAATTATAGAATGAGAACCAGATTGTTTATTCCTGACAACAATACCAAATACAGACGTCCGGGCTTATCTGCAGTCCCTGTATGCCTACAAGTAAGCAGGACTCTACGTGGGTTTCTAATAGAGGATAAAGAACCAAATTATAGAATGAGAACCAGATTGTTTATTCCTGACAACAATACCTAATACAGACGTCCGGGCTTATCTGCAGTCCCTGTATGCCTACAAGTAAACGGGACTCTACGTGGGTTTCGAATAGAGGATAAAGAACCAAATTATAGAATGAGAACCAGATTGTTTATTCCTGACAACAATACCAAATACAGACGTCCGGGCTTATCTGCAGTCCCTGTATGCCTACAAGTAAGCAGGACTCTACGTGGGTTTCGAATAGAGGATAAAGAACCAAAGTATAGAATGAGAACCAGATTGTTTATTCCTGACAACAATACCTAATACAGACGTCCGGGCTTATCTGCAGTCCCTGTATGCCTACAAGTAAGCAGGACTCTACGTGGGTTTCTAATAGAGGATAAAGAACCAAATTATAGAATGAGAACCAGATTGTTTATTCCTGACAACAATACCTAATACAGACGTCCGGGCTTATCTGCAGTCCCTGTATGCCTACAAGTAAGCAGGACTCTACGTGGGTTTCGAATAGAGGATAAAGAACCAAATTATAGAATGAGAACCAGATTGTTTATTCCTGACAACAATACCTAATACAGACATCCGGGCTTATCTGCAGTCCCTGTATGCCTACAAGTAAGCAGGACTCTACGTGGGTTTCTAATAGAGGATAAAGAACCAAATTATAGAATGAGAACCGGATTGTTTATTCCTGACAACAATACCTAATACAGACGTCCGGGCTTATCTGCAGTCCCTGTATGCCTACAAGTAAGCAGGACTCTACGTGGGTTTCTAATAGAGAATAAAGAACCAAATTATAGAATGAGAACCAGATTGTTTATTCCTGACAACAACACCTAATACAGACGTCCGGGCTTATCTGCAGTCCCTGTATGCCTACAAGTAAGCAGGACTCTACGTGGGTTTCTAATAGAGGATAACGAACCAAATTATAGAATGAGAACCAGATTGTTTATTCCTGACAACAATACCTAATACAGACGTCCGGGCTTATCTGCAGTCCCTGTATGCCTACAAGTAAACGGGACTCTACGTGGGTTTCGAATAGAGGATAAAGAACCAAATTATAGAATGAGAACCAGATTGTTTATTCCTGACAACAATACCTAATACAGACGTCCGGGCTTATCTGCAGTCCCTGTATGCCTACAAGTAAACGGGACTCTACGTGGGTTTCGAATAGAGGATAAAGAACCAAATTATAGAATGAGAACCAGATTGTTTATTCCTGACTACAATACCTAATACAGACGTCCGGGCTTATCTGCAGTCCCTGTATGCCTACAAGTAAGCGGGTCTTATTACAGCGCAGCTGCAAAAAAAAGCACCCTTCCTTTCCCTGCCCGGTCGATGTTTCCACGTTAACTGTCAGATGTCACGTTAGTCCTTATTTTGTGTGGGTGCGTGTATAAGTATCTTTTGTCTGTATTTGTGAGACTATGTGTTTGTTTTAGCTTTTATCTTTAGCTAGCAAAATTGAGCAAATACCTTCATTATTCAGGCAATTTACCACTGCAGTTATTGGACAATTGTACAGTTTCAGCGAATATTATGATAAAAACAACAGAAAAAAAATTCTTTGTTATTCCCTCTGGTGGAGGCATTTTACAAGATGATGAAAAATATGTATATCTTGTATTCTGTTTTCCTTAGATCAGACTTGTCTTTCTGTCTGCAGATATGCTTTGTTCTTGTTTTTTTTTACCCTCACATTTGAATGATTTTCTTTTTACTTGCTACAGTAAAAGTCTCTGTGACTTTCAGTCATATTTTAGAAACAATTCAATGTGACTCTTTGACACTTGACAGGGCTTTGCTGTCTCCCGTGTATTTTTGGAAGCTACAGCAAACTTCCTAAATTGACATTGTGCACATGTGATTTCCTGACATTGAAAAAGCATCGTCTGTCCCATTAGAGGCGGTCAGACAGTGAGAGCAACAATGCAAAGAAGAGGACAGAAACACTCCACACGGATGTACATATAACACTCTGTGCTCGGCACGAGCACCAGACTGGATCATCAAAATAACGAGCTTTTATTGCAGTAATGAAATCTTTGTGACGGATATCAAAATGCCCATTGGCATGTTAGTCCAAAAACATGCTAGGTTAATCAGCCACTCCAAATTGTCCATAGGTATGAATGTGAGTGTGAATGGTTGTTTGTCTATATGTGCCCTGTGATTGGCTGGCCACCAGTCCAGGGTGTACCCCGCCTTTCGCCCGAAGACAGCTAGGATAGGCTCCAGCACCCCCGCATATAGGATAAGCAGTAAAAAATGAATGACTGAATGAATACTGTGGTGACAAAACACTATTTAATTTAAGAAACAATCACGTCAAAACAGTAAGGTGGTTGATCTCATTGCCACATCTTGTCTTTGGGTACAGTCATGTCTTCAATTAAGATACAAGTAAGCATTCACTTATCCCATTCATTCATTTTATATATATTTATATGCATTTTGGATTGTGTTCTGCAATTAAATTATAATTGTAAAACTATAAAAATGGGTTTTGTGTTAACATTTTTGTCTTTTTGGAATGGATTAATTGAATTAAATTATTTCTTATGCGAAAGATTTATTTGATTTGTGTCCGTTTTGGTTCGAGTCAGACCTTCTGGAACAAATTAAAGACGCTAACCAAGGTTCAACCATATTTGTAAATCAATATAATTCCATTATAATTGAATACTTTGTTGACAAAACACTATTCAATTCAAGAAACAATCACGTCAAAACAGTAAGGTGGTTGATCTCATTGCCACATCTTGTCTTTGGGTACAGTCATGTCTTCAATTAAGGTACAAGTAAGCATTCACTTATCCCATTCATTCATTTTATATATATTTATATGCATTTTGGATTATGTTCTGCAAGTAAAACAATAATTGTAAAACTATAAAAATGGGTTTTGTGTTAACATTTTTGTCTTCCTGGAATAGATTAATTGAATTAAATTATTTCTTATGCGAAAAATTTATTTGATTTGTGTCCGTTTTGGTTCGAGTCAGACCTTCTGGAATGAATTAATGATGCTAACCAAGGTTCCACCGTATTTGGAAAATCAATATAATTCCATTATAATTGAATACTGTGGTGACAAAACACTATTGAATTTAAGAAACAATCACGTCAAAACAGTAAGGTGGTTGATCTCATTGCCACATATAGTCTTCGGGTACAGTCATGTCTTCAATTAAGGTACAAGTAAGCATTTATATGCATTTTGGATTGTGTTCTGCGAGTAAAACAATAATTGTAAAACAATAAAAATGGGTTTTGTGTTAACATTTTTGTCTTCCTGGAATGGATTAATTGGATTACATGATTTGATTGGTGTCCGTTTTTGGTTCGAGTCAGACCTTCTGGAACGAATTAATGACGCTAACCAAGGTTCCACCGTATTTGTAAATCAATATAATTCCATTATAATTGGATGCTGACTTGCATAATTCTCACTTAGTGATAAAAGAATCTCCCAATCTCTGCAATGCACCAATGGCTTTCGGAGACTGTATTGATATTTGCCGTACATGTGCTGTAATTAACTCCAAAGTCACAAAGATAACCTCAACAAAGACTTGTCCCTATTCAGTGAATGAGTGGGTTATTAATCATACTCGGACACATAGGCGATTGCTTTACAGGAAATGTGTCCCTGCCAGTTGCCCATCCCTTTCCTGCATATCTTTAGCGGTCCACACACACACAAACTCACCCACTCATACACTGGGGCAAGGCTCTTTGCAAATAAAACTACATTTATTTGCATTTAGCTTATTCATTCAACTTTTTTCAAAAGTTTTGTAGCAAATTTGCATCGAAAACTGTAAAATGAAACTTGATAAACAATGTACCAAGTCTATTCGATGTACCCCAGATTCTTCCGTGCCATAAATGACCATATCCACATGTCCATGACCTTGAAGTGTGCTTTGACTTGCAACATTTTAACTTCGGTGCGCAGTCTGCATATATAAAGTCTTGTTTTGTATTTGTTTGCAGTATTGAATCTAAGTGTGTTCTTGGCTCACTGTCCCCAACTGCATCCATTCTGATGGCACTGGTATGACAATGGTAGTTTGTATTCATCTCACTCAGTTAAAACAGGGGCCTAATTGCAGACAGTCGAATATAGAACAGACAAGCACCAAATACAGACAGCAGGCTGTGGGAATGCTGGGAAATAAATCAAATTTAGCCGCAATCCATTTCTCAATGTGAAGCCACTCGTCCATCGCGCCCAGATCCTTTAATCCAGGTTTGAGTCAATAGCGTTTTGTCCTTTGCTTTCTTAAGATCACATGCTATAGAAGAAGTTTATTTAATTTCTTCATTGGCTCATGTCTCGAAGGAAGTCTGAAGGAGACAGCCAGTCATTTGCCAATCCATCACACAACTTATGCAGATAGAACCATCACTCACATTTATGACATCGAGTCTTCACCTTGTTGCCGCTTGGGAAATATGGAAGCACTTCTCATCAGAATCTTCTCAGACACCATAAACCACAACTAAAGTGCTAACAGTATTGTACATCATACTCAATTCCACAAACGAGATTTTAAAGTTCAACAATCAAGTCAACAAAATGTTTGAAATTGAACATAGTCAAGTGAAATAAAGTTGTGATTATCAAATGCCCCCCAAGCAACTTTTCTGAAACGCATAATTGCCACATTATCTGTACTGCAAAAAAGGTCAGTAAGGATAATTCATAATGCCGCCTACAGAGAACATACTAACTGCTTATTTCTAAAATGACAAATACTTCAACTTGCTGATATAGTTCATCTTCAAACAGCTAAAATAATGCATAAGGCTAAAAATAAGCAATTAGCTAAAAATGTCATCCAATACTTCTCTACAACAGAGGAGAAATATGATCTCAGGGAAGAAGTACATTTGAAACACTTATATGCTTATATTTAAAATTTAAATTTAAATTTAAATTTAAATTTAAATTTTAATTTTAATTTTAATTTTAATTTTAATTTTAATTTTAATTTTAATTTTAATTTTAATTTTAATTTTAATTTTAATTTTAATTTTAATTTTAATTTTAATTTTAATTTTAATTTTAATTTTAATTAATTCAAGAAGTACATTTGAAACAATTATATGCTTATATTTAAATTTTAAATTTTAAATTTTAAATTTTAAATTTTAAATTTTAAATTTTAAATTTTAAATTTTAAATTAATTAAATTTAAAATTAATTAAATTAAAAATTTTAAATTAAAAAATTTAAATTTTAAATTTTAAATTTTAAATTTTAAATTTTAAATTTTAAATTTTAAATTTTAAATTTTAAATTTTAAATTTTAAATTTTAAATTTTAAATTTTAAATTTTATTCCACATCCTGAAATGCTATGGCTTTTTAACACAGTCCTAGTATATAAGTGTTTCAAATATACTTATTTAAATTTAAATTTAAATTTTAAATAAAAAAAACATAGCTATATTAGGAAAGCAGGAAGTAAACAAATGTAACACTTACTGATTGTAAAAGTACCAGATGGAGGGGTAGGATTTAATAAGCTTTGCTTCTTCCTACTCCTTTTGGACATGTGGAACTGGGAACTGATTATGGGATGCACTCAATTGGAATCTGATGCATGTTCAAATGAAATAAAACCATTACCATTACATTTGTAAAACATATCTATTTGGAAAAAATACTCACTACTTATTACTTACTTAATAAGTAGTGAGCATCCTGGTACACTTTTCCATGATTGAACGTCTTCTGGGTTTTTGACTCTTTCTTTATTCCCATCTGCGTCAGTGCTTCTGACCAGCCTGGTTTACTCCCTTATGGAGCTATCACTATGGATTGCTAGTGTCCGGTGGCCCTACTGTTGTTACTTGCTCAATTGCACTTCAACCCCTTGGCATCCATATCATGCCTCCGTCTACATAGAAGACTGTTGCTTCTTCGGGTTATGAGAATCAGCGCATATCTCTCAGTTTCCTTCTTTTTTAAAGCACATTCAATTTACCTTAATCCCGGAATGCCGGGATTGCCAGGATAAGAATATTGCATGGCCAAGGGTTCTGATAATGTTCAACAATACAACAGCAGATGCGGTCTATTGTGGTGAAGACGCAGCCGAGCCGAAAGGCAAAGCTTTAAAATTTACCGTCCAAGATCACAAAATGAGTTTCCTTCAGCTCTCCCTGAGAAGCAACGTCATGTGGGAGAAGCTTGGAGTAAAGCCACGGCGACTCCGCATTGGAAGCTTAATGAGGTGGCTTGGGCATCTGGTCAGGATGCCTCCTGGACGCCTCCTTGGGGAGGAGGTGTTTGGGGCGCATCCGACCGACAGGAGGTCTGGAGAAAGACACAGGACCCGTTGGCGAGACCACGGAACGCTCAAGGATCTGAACGAAGTCTGGGCTTCTCATCATCCGCTGCTGCCCCTGCGACCTGACCTCAGATAAGCTCAAGAAGAGGGGTGGTTACATGGAATACAATAGCAACATATGCATATTATACTACAATATGAATTATTAATATGAATTGGTTCCTGAACCAACCATAACAAGTGAATTTCCTTGATGTAGGATTTCCCATTTTTCATAGTTAGAGCATAGAAAACCTGTTTATGGACTTCTAAGTACAGTTTTAACATTTATTAGAGCCCTCTAGACATAATACAACACCCCTACACTTGAATGACCCAATCTAGTAGACATAAAATAAGTAATTTAAGACTTAAGACTCATGCTCGTGTACGTTGCTGTATGTAAATCTGTTGGTGCTGCAGAAGCTGAGTGGGAGTGGGACAGGAAGTAACACGGGTTCAGAGTTGAGTTTTAGCTTATTGTTTATGTTGTGAGATAATTCAAGCCCGTTGTCTCCGGGCGATCAAGTGCCTTTCTAGTGTCAAGTTACATTACAGTAGTATTAGTGATACCTAGTGACCAGTGTAGTACAATACATACTGTATATGTCGTGTATATGCCGAGAAATACTGAATTTAGGCAAAACATATACACAATTTTTATATACACAAAATTTGACAAATAGGTCCTATTCAACCACAAAACTGCATGATTTATTCAAGTATTTTTGAAAAATCATAATAACGTGAGGGTGCAAACCATTAAGCATGAAGTGAGCGAGGGATTACTGCAGTAGCGTATTGTATTTTAGATTTTAACATCATTTTTACACGTTCAGCAGATGCTTTGGTTCAAAACCCTGCCAGTAAATTCCTAGGTTTTGCATCTAGCAATAATCCAAGCTATTTCTGGGTCTGTGTGGGCATATGTGGACAGAACAAAAGCAAGAATGGAAAAGATTGAATGGTATGGCTAAATAAGCCAGTAAAAGCATGAAAACATGTTTGCAGGACAGCACGGGAGGATAAGGATGTGGAGTGGGAAACAAAGAAAACTGGCGGAGCTTGCTTGCCTATATGCATCCTGTTTCTACTTAGTATCCAATATTTAGCTGAAAGTTCGCAGTTGTGTTTGCTTTTACGATGGAGTCTGTTTTGCAGTAACCGCTTGTGTGTAGGATTGCTTCCCATCACAGTATCAGTGTCAGCAAACAAAACACAACTGAATATGAACACACCAGAAAGGGAATTGAAGGCATCTCAGGTAGAAAGATAAGGCAGTCTGGCTTCCTGTAACATATGTTCCACTTCAAGGAAAGCAAAGATGCTGAAAACAGAGATAGCATAGTCGCTTCTGGCAAGAGCATCTGTCCAATGAGGATGAACAGCGGGTCCTGTGAGGCCAGACATAACACTGCCCTGATGTCATGAGGGCAACTTGAAAAATACTCGTTTAAAATGGTAATGGTAATGGTAATGGTAATGGTAATGGTTTTATTTCATTTGAACATGCATCAGATTCCAATTGAGTGCATCCCATAATCAGTTCCCAGTTCCACATGTCCAAAAGGAGTAGGAAGAAGCAAAGCTTATTAAATCCTACCCCTCCATCTGGTACTTTTACAATCAGTAACTGTTACATTTGTTCACTTCCTGCTTTCCTAATATAGTTTAAAGTATTTTATTATAATTTTTAGTTTATTTTAATTTTAATTTTATTTAAATGTTTACATTTTTAAAAAAAAAATAAAATTAAAAACATTTTAAAAAATTAATTTTTAATTTTTAATTTTTAATTTTTAATTTTTAATTTTTAATTTTTAATTTTTAATTTTTAATTTTTAATTTTTTTTTGTCACATACCAAAGTACGAGGTCATCCTTGTATTTAGCAAACATCAACTGCTTGTATTGTTTCTTGAATTGGCTCATCGTTGTGCATTGTTCAATTTCCTTACTCCATCCATTCCATAGTTTGATTCCACATACTGAAATGCTATGGCTAGCATAACATAGTCCTAGCATAGAAGTGTTTCAAATGTACATCAGTAACTGTTACATTTGTTCACTTCCTGCTTTCCATAATACAGTTTTTTTAAATAATGCACCTCGTACCCAAGTACGAGGTGATATGACCATACAAATATTTTTTTTGTCATTCAAAAAATCAATAAGGGATGGTATGAAGATCATTTAATGTGTTGTTGTTATGTTGGAGTCAAAAGTTTACATTCATTCATTGATCAGAGGTATCAGTGTTATGCTACAACAATTTTGGGTTCTTCATTTCTTCTTTTTACAGCGTGGAATGATGCTAGAATTTACTTCGATGTGCAAGTCTTCAATGACTTGTTAAAAAATCTCTATTGACTTGTGTTTTTTTGGTTAGCATTGAAATTTCTGAGCAAAATTTTGCCTCGTTTTGCATACATTTTCCAGTTGGCATACAATACGGCTTGTAATATCTTGTGATGTTCCTGATGCCCTGCGTGAGTCCAACCGTGTACTTAATGTACTTAATGTGCTGCCTATTAGCGCACTAATAGATGGAAATAGGAACTAGTGGTTCTTTGGTAAAAAATTGGTAGTGGAGTGGATCTTGTAGGTGACTATTTGGGTTATTTATATTATTTATATATATTTATAAATTATTTTACTATTATTATATTATTTTTTTTATTATTATTATTATATTATTATTATATATTATTTTATTTATATTTATATAAAATCTTATTTATTTTATATTATGTATTTATTTATACATAAGGAATCCTACTTCACGGAAACTCACTAGAAAAATACTTTTTAAAATACCGTTTAAAATTATTTTTTTGTCATTCAAAAAATCAATAAGGGATGGTATAAAGATCATTTAATGTGTTGTTGTTATGTTGGAGTCAAAAGTTTACATTCATTGATCGGAGGTATCAGTGTTATGCTACAGCAATTTTGGGTTCTTCATCTCAAAAGTTTACATTCAATATTATAATACAGTAAACCTCGGATATATCGGACTCGGATATATCGGAAATTCGCTCACAACGGACAGATAAAAAAGAAACGATTTTTCTGTAATGCATTTCCAATAAAAATTCATTGCATATATCAGATTTTTTATAACAGATTTCGCCTATTTCGGACAAAATCTCCAGTCCCGTTCTAATGCATTTCCATGAAATTTCCCTCGCATATATCGAATGGCC
This sequence comes from Doryrhamphus excisus, assembly GCF_030265055.1. Taxonomy (NCBI): domain Eukaryota; kingdom Metazoa; phylum Chordata; class Actinopteri; order Syngnathiformes; family Syngnathidae; genus Doryrhamphus; species Doryrhamphus excisus. The sequence goes on from NC_080467.1 coordinate 1,510,161, forward strand.
GCATCGTGGCGCTCCGATTCGCTGAATCGTGACAGGCCGCTACATGACGTCATTTGCAGCGTTGCCTGCGCGTCCAGGTACATTGGAAACATAGTCAAGGAAGTGCCTTTTTATAACGGATAAAATCCCATTTACGCATATACCGGATATAAATCCGATATATGCGTAAAACGGACATTTTCCGTTATACGTATATAACGGATTTCGCTTATATCGGACAAAACCAGTGGGAACAATTGAATCCGATATATCCGAGGTTTACTGTATATCTTACAAATATGAGAAAGGCAATTATTTCCACACATTTTGCCCCCACCTTTGACTGTGACACCAGTGTTTTGGCAGTAGAATGAAAGTGATTTTGTTTGTGTTCCTTCCACCTCAAATTAGCATTTTTTTCCAGTTCTATTTCCTTGGCTTTCCAAAACGGTCTGTTTAAATACGTGTAAACTTCATTATCTGAAACCTTGGCATCGTTTAACATGAGAATACAACATTCCAACAACATATCCAGGTCATAAAAATGGGAAAAAGCATAACAGGCTTCATTGTGAATCGGTGATTGTGTATGTGTACGCCTCCTCAAGGTCTCGATGAGAATTTATGAGACTGACAATGCACTGAGGTATTGGACTGTTTAATATCTAACAAGGGTTTAAATGATCCCATTTGAAGTAAATGATCGTACACACCTGGTATAACATCGCTCAGGACCATCTGCTGCAGTCAATCATTACCTCATACTATGCATAATATACATAGCTTGCAATGTACTACCTTTAAATAAACTAACAACACTGTCCTGCACTTCCTCTGATATTGATGCATGGGAGATAATGCAAATTATCGAACATCATGGACTTTTTGGAATTATTGATCATATGTTGGGTGTACACGTAGTTACGGTATGTCTGACAATTTTTTTTTTTTTATAAAACACACCATGAGTTAATCTATGAATTTCTACACATTGTGAGACTTTAAATGAATTGTACTAAATAATGTTACGACGATGCTTAAATGACCTGAATACACAGTTGATATTGATCTTCTGGTTCCCAGTCCAATTCATGTAATTGGTTTGTCACATTAAACCAGCTTTGCGAGGCCTCTTGCAGTAAATTGTGGATAAGTGATTTCTGAAGCCTTGCAAAGAAATCCATCATCCAGATGAGGAAGTAAGGCAAGGTCACCTTTTAAAGGAATTGAACCTTTTTTCCCCAAACAGGTAAATTGTTTTACCATCAAGATTGTGGCAAATGGAATGTTGCATAATGCATAGGCATGCCAATATGCTAGCTCTGTGGTTAAATAGCTCGAAAGGACACAGGCGCTATCCGATGCTTGGGTGATGATTCGACCCTTGTCAATGACTTCACGGAGACCCTTGAAAAAAAAAAAAAAAAATCGGAGCAGCTCACCATGCATGAATGACATCTCACACACATTGCTGAGAGCTAAAAACATCACTGGAAAAATGGGTGGGAGGTTTGGCTTCAGGGTGCACCTTTAACACAGATTTAATGATGGCTCACAGCACATATAAAACATGCATACAGTATTCACATACTGCTCTTACCTGGGGTGAAATATCTGGAAGGGTTCAGGTGCATGTGGTGACATTCCTCGGCAGCATTATAACGGCAGGGCATGGAACGCTGCATCTATCACACGTCGGCTTACTGAAGCGCTTGAGAGCCGCACGGCCTTCAAATTGCTGTCCTCGCCTTGTCACCTGTTCCACACGTATTAACAATTGGAAAGGAAGAGGTCCTGTTGGATCTTCAAGGATTATAGAAGCTCCATATATCCATCTATTCATATTTTCTATGCTGCTTATCCTCACTAGGGTTGTGACTTCTGGGGAGAGGCGGGGTACACCCTGGTTTGGTCTAGTGCAGCATACTGTAATGCAGAAGCAATAATGTTTCATTTTTGGTGTCTGACACACAGTGACACTATTTTAAACTCATTTAGAAAATACATTGCATGTCTCTCAAGAAGAAGTAGAAGCATAACAATAATAAATAGTGAGTGTACTACATTTATATAAAGTAGGAACATAGTAGTATTAGCACTGTTTTGACAATAAAATAAGGACACCGAAGATTTCTGAGATGTTTTGTCTCAGACAACCTAAACAGTCCATGTAATCGATTCAATGTCCCGAGAATACAATGACTTGGATAAAAGAGAATACTTGCAGGTAAAAAAAAATTACTTTCTTTCTTTCTATGCACCATTTTCTCTTACGCTGTGCATGTTTCTTGTGTCGTATTTTCGTGAGACATTACTAACAGACGTACTTACTTTCAGTATGTGGAATCAAACTATGGAATGGATTGAGTAAGGAAGTCAAACAATGCACAACGATGAGCCAATTCAAGAAACAATACAAGCAGTTGATGTTTGCTAAATACAAGGATGAAGAGTCTTGAACCAGTCATGATGTGCTATATATATCACTATATTGACACTTACTATGGTACCCATTATGGCATTGGATGCTCATATCACCTCGTACTTCGGTACATGACAAAAATTTTAAAAAAAAATTAAAAATAATTTTAAAATAATTTTAAAATAATTTTAAAATAATTTAAAAAATAATTTTTAAATTATTTAAAAAATATTTTAAATATTTTTTAAATTTTAAAATAATTTAAAAAATAATTTTTAAATTATTTAAAAAATATTTTAAAATAATTAAAAATTTAAAATTAAAAATAAACTATATTAGGAAAGCAGGAAGTGAACAAATGTAACAGTTACTGATTGTAAAAGTACCAGATGGAGGGGTAGGATTTAATAAGCTTTGCTTCTTCCTACTCCTTTTGGACATGTGGAACTGGGAACTGATTATGGGACGCACGGGAGGAAACCTGATATAAAAACCTGTTGTTCCATTGATCAATTCCGGTGCTTGTGTGTCTCACCGAACATTACAATAACATTACAGACACAAAGCAACCAACACTAGATATCATCACAACATTTTCGAATGCGTCTTCTGAATGCCTTATATTTGTATGACTTGAAAATGCTTAATTTCTACTAAAATATGTCTGAAATTGCACATTTTTGGACTAATAATAGGCTGTATTCAAAAGGAATGAGTGTATATCTTTATATGGACATACTTTTTCTTAATTCCACTTTCGTGACTGGAGAGTTTCTTCACCCCGGAGTGGAGAAAATGTGTCGTTTTTAAATAACCGTGTTTGTGTGGACCTGACCTTTTCAAGACCACTGACCCCTGAATCTGAAATAAATGTTAAGCAACTATTTGGCAATATTATAATGCCATATGCTAATGTGCTAATGCACGAATAAGCCAAAGAAGATAGCATCACATATAACATCTTTATTCTGAAATGTTTTGTTTAAGCAGATACAATATAACAAGCCGATTTCTGACATACCTTTATTGGTGAGGGTGACAATGATAAAGGTATAAAGGTGTTGCCAAATTAAGTAGTTAAAGTAAGAAAGTTTAACATTTTATATGTAACCAGTGTGCACAAATGTGACCTTCAACGGTTTTGTGTACCTCAAGGCAACTTTGAATGCTAATGAATAAAGGTGAACGCCATACAATAAACCTCCAGCATTGCCCTTTTTGTCAACGTCTTTGATTCCCGGTTAAGCGCGGCGATATTCAGTATGGTATATTGAGCGGAATCCTCCTTTCATGGTCTTCCCTCTTCCCCACTTTCCCCATTTCGGTCAAAGGTTAGGGGTCATCTACGGAGCAGCTTCCCCTGGAGGCGGAAGCTCCATGTGTGGAGCACGGTCAACGTCATACTTGTGAACATGCTCCAACTGAAAGGCTGTCGGCCAACAAAGGAGCATGCACCCTCTCCGCGGTGGAGCCGCTGTACTCTTATCAACCAAGCTTCAACAGTTATTCCACATTGTAACCGTATGGTGTGTGTGGTGGGTTCCTGCAGGAAAACAAGATCAACATTCCTGCATTCTTTTTTTTTGGTTGCTGTTTCTCCAATATATATATTTTTATTAAAGCAGACTGTTCTCAATATGGCCGATTAGAAAGCATCATAGCTGCAGGTGCTGCTTCCAAGCGTTAAATTTGTGCTGACAGGATTATTGTCACTTGATTTCTTCAAAGAACCAAAATAGATGACACGGCGTGCATGTTGTGTGCCGATATCATTCCATTGGAGCTACAATCATGTTTCATTTTGCTGATGATAGTCCCTGCAGTGTGGATGAGACTGATATAATTTCATATTTAGTACACGTTCAGCTATGCACAGTGAGTTGAAAGTCATAAATATATATACTTTTTAAATCTTTACCACAATTGGAAGGTGACACAGTGGTCGATATTATGGCAGAATTTAAAAGACATCATTTAGTTTGAGGTTGCACATCAGCCGCATGCCCACGCGTGCGTCATTGCGCAGGAGCGCGCCCATAGAGGAATCTGCTGACTGAGCACAAGCGGCTGTATTGTCCTTCTTATACGGACTCCAATCCAAGTGTTGTCTTTAGTAGAACTGTGTGACAGCCTGCATTGGACGGACGGACGGACGGACGGACGCACACCGGATGTGTTTCTCTTTTGATACGGATTGCGTAAATGTCCTGCGAAGGATGCGCTGAGATATGTGACATCTCTAACATCATCTTCAGGTAAGATTTGCATTTTGAACTTGATTTGTAACTGAAAGCAGCGCCTTTCCACGGTGATTCTCCGCCGTGGGTTCTTAAAGAAAGCAATGTGCGCCATTGCGTGCATTTGCATGCTTAAAGTGTGCAACTTTGAAGGACGCCAACGATTGACTGAAGTTCCAACACATGCGGGGAGATGGTGCGTAATCATCGGCATGCATCCGTGTATTTGCGCATATGTGCGCGTACATGGAATGTGCAGTATACTTCTTTTACTTCGATTCCTGCGTGCGCATCGGTGGGTGGATGGTGCTATTAGTTAGATTAGCAGGTTAACAAGTTTTGGCGCTACTAAACATGCTACTTGATCGTTGTCCCCCCCCCCCCAGGGCAATATTTGAAGATATTGGATTTACTTTATAATTGAAGGAGCGATACATTGTTACAGCTGGGTTTCATAGGTGACTGTTATAAGTGACAAAGATGATGAATAGCCTCAGGATGTACTGTACTACAGTCTGATACATGTGATGACAGGGTGAGTGATACCGATACCGATATCGATACCTAATACCACTCTTTACTTGGAATTTTACAAAAATCACTGAATGATTTTGTGATTTTTGCCTTTAATTTGTTCTACATTATTATTCTGGACTGCACAGTGGATGAGTGGTTAGCACGCAGACCTCACAGCTAGGAGACCCGAGTTCAATTCCACCCTCTGCGTGGAGTTTGCATGTTCTTCGGGTTTTCTCCGAGTACTCCGGTTTCCTCCCACATTCTAAAAACTAAATTAATTAGCAAATTGACCATAAATATGAATGTGAGTGTGAATGGTTGTTTGTCTATATGTGCCCTGGGATTGGCTGGCCACCAGTCCAGGGTGTACCCCGCCTCTTGCCCCAAGACAGCTGGGATAGGCTCCAGCACCCCTGCTACCCTCGTGAGGATAAGCGATAGAAAATGAATGAATGATTATACAGCGGAACCTTGGTTAGTGTCATTAATCTGTTCCAGAAAGTACCCGAAACGTACTCTAATCAAATCTTTGCCCAGAAGAAATAATGTAAATCCAATTAATGCGTGCCAGAAAATCAAAAATGTTAATGCAAAACATGGTGATGGTTTTACATGCACAAAACAATTTCAATGAATGAATATAAATGCTGAATGAAAGGGATAAAAGAACACTTGTGATGTGTTGTTGGCAAAAACATGAATCGTTGTGTTTTGCCATGAGTTACTTTTTGAATTCACTTTTTGTCACTTCAAGCTCAAGTCTCTGCTTTTACTTTGATCATGGCTGCAAAATGGAGCCAAGTGGCAGTATTTAAATAAAAATGGTGAGAAACACTATTCAATTCAAGAAATAAATAACTCATGGCAAAACACGAAGGTGGTGTCTGTGTTGATTTTTGCATATAACCTTTTCAATGAAGGTACAAGTAACCTTAAATGCTCATTCATCCCTTTTTTGTCTTTTAAAAAACATTAAAAACTATAAAAATATGTTTTGTGTTAACATTTTTGAGACTTGTGACATAACTAACAAGCAAAGAACTACAGAGTCAACTGCTGATGACATCATAGATGGGCGACAAAGCTGGCTTTCTTTTTCCACGCTACTAAAAATGATGATTTGTGATCAAAGTACTTTAAGAATTAATAAGAATACTTTAAGAATTAAGAACACAACTGCTTACTCTGGCTCAATAACACATTATAATGGGACTGTCTGGGAATGCAGCTTGTCATTCCAACGCTGCATGATGGCTTCTTAAAGGGATAGTTGCAATTGTTTGACATGAAGTCAAACAATTGCATAACTCTTAATGTAGAAGTACAATTTGCTATAAAAAAAATACACTCAAAATATGAACTCAACTTGTGCTGTCTTTGAACGCAACGCTTCGTTGCTCCACTATAATAAATGTGTGACTGACATGTTCTGCTGCTATTAAAGTCGCTAATGTTTGGCAATGAGATTTTCAGACATGTTTGATATTTGGCCGTATTTCAAACATCACTCATGAATAATTAATTTAACTGTGATTAATCTGATTTAAACATGTAATACAGTATACAGCATACATATTAATTAATGGAACTATAACGCAACAAAAAAACAGATATTTAAAATAAAAATAGAAGAAAACTATAATGTATTTAATTTATAAGCTTTGTAAAAATCCAAGGGCATCGGCCATGATAGATAGATAAAAGAACAGATAAAACAACAAAGGATAAAAACAACATAAACAAGTCAAAGGGAGTATTTTGTCTTCGCCAGATGAGTTTTCAGTCTGGATATAAAGATGGGGAGTCAATATTTTAGGTGTCTCTTGGTAATGAGTTCCAGAGTTTGGCAAGGCTTTCAGCCGCTCAGCTCCCCATGGTGCTGAGGCGAGCATCAGGCACAGTGGGGTGAATGGAAGAAGGAGGAGGATCTGAGGCAGCGAGCTGGAGTGGCAATAAAAGACAACTGAGAAATATCAATCCTGGCAGGCTGATATTGATCTGAGACTGATACTACCTATCGATGCGGTGGAGTGCGCAATAGTACGCAATATGGCTCTTGTACTAATACTAATTGATAATGTACCGCCAACACGAGTCATTGTTATCTTATATGATGTCAGCTCTATGAATCACCTCCTCCATGGCTCCACTGTTTGAACTGAATAGTAGCAGCACTAATGCGGTGGTTCCACAACGGTATTATTGTACATACCTGATTTGACGTTGAGGATTATCCCCTAAATTAAAATTTAACCACAGGCTGCAATTTTAGCTGAAAATAAACCAAAAGATGCCACTTGCAGAACAGCTATGTGGCATGCAGGATGAACCGCTGTACTAACAGCCCAGAATATCATAACATAATTAACCATCATCTTCAAAATCATGTATTAAGCTCCCATATCATATTTTCAGAATTAACCTGTTGCTTTCATTGTCCATTACTGTTTACATTTAGTTTTTCTGTGTTTTGTGGCTTCACTTTCACAGTTTTTAAAAATGTATTCATTAATAAATCACGTTGTTCCATGGTTGAATACGGCTTATTATTAGAAAAAAAAATCCTATTGAAGGAAATTTTACATATTTTTTGGCCTAAATTAAGCATTTTCGGGCATAAAAATGACATGTAAAAACTACATACACAAGGCATTCAGAAGACGCATTAAAAAATAATGTGAATATGTAGTATTCTACACTGGTCACTAGGTGTCAGTAATATTACTGTGATGTTCAGTGAGATTCAAACCAGACACATGATTGCTGGAACAACAGGCTTTTATTGCAGGTTTGAATGATCTCACAACAGGAACAATAATCCCTCCCAAATAAAAACACGGTTAAACAGTTAAAACTCAACTCTGATCTCCTGACGACACTTCCTGCCCCCCCACTGGCACATTTAGAGCAACACACACCAGTACAAAGCTTATTTACGCTCTAACTATGAAAATATTAAAATATAAGGAATTCTACTTTGCAGAAATTCACTCATCACGGTCGATCTGGAACTAATTTAACCGTGATAAATGAGGGATTACTGTCACTATTAGAACAGCGGCCACGGTTTAGCCCCGCACTGGGCCCGGTGGTTTTAGGTGCAGTCATAAAGAAGAAAATACATTTGTCAATAATTACATTGACTTTTATCTAAATGCATAAACATTTTGGAAATACAGACCATTATTTGATCGCTGCATTGAGAACTATTTTTTTACCTTTTTTTCACCTCATATGCATACAGGTTAGTTTTGATGACGCTGTTGAGTACTAACGGACATAGTTGTTGTCGCACAAGCTCACGTTAATTCATGCTAGCACACTTCCTTTTACCACACACATCAAGTTGTCTTGTGTTCTCTATGTGAAACCATTGCCGTGCATTCGCCACCGGTTAGCATGACTGAGGGATGGAATGGATTGAAATGCATCAGCATCAGCAAAACATACATGCATTATAGCGATATAATCTTATTTATCATGCACTGTGTAAAACTAAGACAGGAACAACATCACATTATAAGCACAAAATGAATACAGACCCCCCCCCATCCACCAGCACCAGCCTGTAGTTTTTTTTGTATTTTTTTTTTTTAATCGTGAAGAAATGCAACCACTGAATTGTAATGAATCGAATCATTTGTACACTGTACCAAATTATATGGAATCATTGTGTTTTTAAACAATCTTAAACAATTGTATGGTCATATCACCTTGTACTTCGGTACGATGTGCATTATTAAAAAACAACAAAATAAAAATAAAAATAAAAATAAAAATAAAAATAAAAATAAAAATAAAAATAAAAATAAAAAAAATAAAAATAAAAATAAAAATAAAAATAAAAATAAAAATAAAAATAAAAATAAAAATAAAAATAAAAATAAAAATAAAAATAAAAATAAAAAAATTAAACTACATTATGAAAGCAGGAAGTGAACAAATGAAAAAAAATTTAAAAAAAACACAAAAAAAACTTAAACTGTATTATGGAAAGCAGGAAGTGAACAAATGTAACAGTTACTGATTGTAAAAGTACCAGATGGAGGGGTAGGATTTAATAAGCTTTGCTTCTTCCTACTCCTTTTGGACATGTGGAACTGGGAACTGATTATGGGATGCACTCAATTGGAATCTGATGCATGTTCAAATTAAATAAAAACATTACCATTGCCATTAAAATATATTCTTTTTGAATTGTATCGTGTGTCGAGATGCTTATGGAGTCACCTTCGACTAAAAGATGTCAGGCACAGTGCAAAATATATCTTGTTTTGTTTGCTAATGGCAATGTACTGAAGGGGTCACATGATCCTACATTATTAGACTTTTGGAATTCTTATTGTAAACTGTCATGACCGATGGTACAGAGGATGAAATGATCATCCAAATACAATCCGGCAATGCTGTTCCATAATGAAAAGCTACGCTGAAAATCACTCAGCCTATTAAGCTTTATGTTGTTCTTCCCCGAGGCCTTTTCTAATTTCACAAATTATTTGAAACACTCATAATGCCGCTTATCTTTGGAACAAACCCAGATTGCAAGGCATACTTAATTGGTGCAGATTTTGTTCACTCATGGCTTCCAAACTGCCAGCTGCCAAGCTTTCAGATCTTACAATGCAGGCCAACCATCACAAACTGCGACTGGAGGGGAGAGGAATGCGATTTACATAAATAGAGTTGTGTCGAGATAATGGCGAGGCTCAGTGTTATCATCAGAACCGCAGCGCTGCGAGTCATGTCGTGTTTCCCTCTCAGATGGCGGCCACGATCCAGACACGGCGCCCTTTAACTATTTTTTTTTTCCCCTTTATTGATTTCATCCATCAGGTTTATTGCGTTACCTGCCTATTGACTACTTCCTGTACTCGAGCTCGCAAGCTGAACGCGAGCATTACTCAGTGTCATCGGGAACGTGCGCCTCCTAATCACACCGTTAGTGATGTCAGGTGGAGACCATATGACACCACTTTATTTCAGAGCCACCAGGTTAGTTTCAAGCGCAGGTGGGCCCGTTTGGCAAGTTGTGCCACTTTGTGTTTATGTTCAAGTGGGAGCCTTCCTTGACTGCGCTACGCTATCATCCGTCATAGATAATATCAAGTGACGGCGTAAATCCGTCTGGTATTGTCCGTTTCTAAAATGTCACAGTGTCCAGATGCTTCTTCAGATAAATCGGTCTCCCTCAGGCTTTACTTTTCAAGGATTACATGTCAAAGAAATGCGGCCAAAGCTTAGCAAAGTGCTGTTGAATGGCTTTCAAAAAAGTCCTTTTTGATTAAGACTGAACGCTGGCATTTTATTTGTCAGCGCTTCTGTGGAGTTCTCATAAACAAAAGCAATAATACACAGGCTATAATTATTGATTTAAACATTAATACCACCAAATTAAAACACAGTTATTGAGTTACTGCAGAGGTGCAGAAAAGGAAAAGGAAAGTGGTTCTCATGGAAGTGGAAATGAACACCATAAAAATGTCTAAATGTCTAATGCTAATGAATGCTAAAGGAGTCATGGATTCCGTGTGCTGTCAAAAGGAGATCTGAGAAAAGAAGAGGAGGTTATCCTTCAATATCTTAAGTTGGTAGGAAAAACCCAGGAAGTAATGGTAATGGTAATGGTAATGGTAATGGTAATGGTAATGGTTTTATTTCATTTGAACATGCATCAGATTCCAATTGAGTGCATCCCATAATCAGTTCCCAGTTCCACATGTCCAAAAGGAGTAGGAAGAAGCAAAGCTTATTAAATCCTACCCCTCCATCTGGTACTTTTACAATCAGTAACTGTTACATTTGTTCACTTCCTGCTTTCCGAATATAATTTAAAAAAAAACTTTATTTATGTTTATGTTTATGTTTATGTTCATTCTCATTCTCATTCATTTTCATTTTCATTTTCATTTTCATTTTCATTTTCATTTTCATTTTCATTTTCATTTTCATTTTCATTTTCATTTTCATTTTCATTTTCATTTTCATTCTCATTCTCATTCTCACTTCCTGCTTTCCGAATATAATTTTAAAAAAAACTTTATTTATGTTTATGTTTATGTTCATTCTCATTCTCATTCATTTTCATTTTCATTTTCATTTTCATTTTCATTTTCATTTTCATTTTCATTTTCATTTTCATTTTCATTTTCATTTTCATTTTCATTTTCATTTTCATTCTCATTCTCATTCTCATTCTCATTCTCTTTCATTTTCATTTTCATTTTCATTCTCATTCTCATTCTCTGTTACATTTGTTCACTTCCTGCTTTCCGAATATAATTTTTTTTAAAACTTTATTCATGTTTATGTTTATGTTTATTTTCATTCTCATTCTCATTCTCATTCTCATTCTCATTCCCATTCTCATTCTCATTCTCATTCATTTTCATTTTCATTTTCATTTTCATTTTCATTTTCATTCTCATTCTCATTCTCATTCTCATTCCCATTCCCATTCTCATTCTCATTCTCATTCTCATTCATTTTCATTCTCATTCTCATTTTCATTCTCATTCTCATTTTCATTTTTATTTATTTTTTTATTTTTATTTTTATTTTTTTTAATATTTTAGTTTTTGTCCCGTACCAAAGTAGGAGGTGATATGAGCATCCAATGACATAATGAGTACCTTAGTAAGTGTCAGTGTTAAGATAGTGATATTTAGATATATAGATATAGATATGTAGTGATATATATAGCACATCATGCAAACATCAACTGCTCGTATTGTTTCTTGAATTCGCTCAAGTTATTTTCCTCTTATTAGACGGTTACATAAACCCGTTGCATCAACATAATTAGTATCCCAGCCGCCGAAATAGGAAGCTCAATAAAACCACAATATCTCAAAATAGCAGCTTGTTAATCACTTCTTAATAAAAGCTGTTTTCATTTAAAGGATGATTAGTTCTCAGTCATAGCACTTCATTCCTTTGTCCCTGTGGCCGCAGGCGCTGCTAGGAATTGCCAGCCCCATGAAAATGTATTTTTATTTTTATAAAAAAAGGGGTTCTGGTTCCTGTCCTAACCTTTTACCCTTATTTAACAGCATCATCAACTAAATTACCAACAAATAGTAAACACTGTCAATTTACATGTTATGCTTTTTGCTTAGGGCTTCTATCTTATGAATAAGTAGAAAAATATTACAGGAAATAAGCACACGATAAAAGCAAGTTGGATATATTGTAGGCGGGTGGGTGATACTGCAATGTTTGGATTCAATGGAAGTATTCCCGCTTCACGAGATGAGATTTTACATTTATAAAAAGTACAATGAAAAAATATATACGTATCTGCTAATTTAATTTATACTATGTTACACTGTTCTGCACTCTGTGTGTACGCTCTTGGCCCCGCCGCCACTGTATGCCCGACAAGGTTCTGAAACCGATGCACAGGTTGAACTCTCAAGAAAAACAAGACAATTTTATCTACCTTTGTTGAAGTGGAAAACACCAACTTTCGAACATTTTTAGACCAATGCCATTACCGTTTCAAAAAACACTCTGAATCCGCACATTATTAATACATCACAATCATTCATGAATGGCGGATAACGAGCTTGGTAACGCTTCTCCGGTGAAGTGTACATTTACTGTGACCATCAAAGACACATTGCTGTTCTCGCTCAAAGGAAAAAAAAAAAAAAACATTTAAATGCAGTAAGTGTGAGGGCAAGTAATTGGTTTGCAGGCACGGTACTGCAAATGATATGCAAATTAGAGTGTCTTCATATGATTACGCTTTTCCGTGTAATAGGGATCGTGTTAAAAATGTACAGAAAACATTTTCACCGGATTGTTACGGCGTAAATTTAAACTGTTAGCCCTGACGTAGCCTTTCATCATAGAGAATTACACAGCCCCTTTTTACGTTTTATAGCGTAATACTCCTCCGAGCATTAAATGAGTGTGTAGTGCAGTTTTTATACGATCAACTATATACATATATGAGCTCATAACAAACATCAGCACTTGTATTTGTCGTTGATTTGTCGTTGTGGGCACTAGGCCTGGGACAATAATACATTAATTAAGTCGTCACGCAATCAATTAAAATGAGCTTGGTAATTTTTTCGTGTTCAGTATATCGTTATGTTCATGTGTGTCTATTTTCTTTTCCTCTCTACTCCAAACAGGCAGGAAGCGGGTTCACTCTGTGCATTGGTTTCAGCTGCTTGGGGCGTTTGTTTTTTTAATTGAACAAAATTTTTAAAATTTTTTTCATTGTACATTTCGGGGGCGGCACGGTGGTCGAGTGGTTAGCGCGCAGACCTCACAGCGAGGAGACCAGGGTTCAATTCCACCCACGGCCATCTCTGTGTGGGGTTTGCATGTTCTCCCCGTATGCGTGGGTTTTCTCCGGGTACTCCGGTTTCCTCCCACATTCCAAAAACATGCTAGGTTGATTGGTGACTCCATAGGTATGAATGTGAGTGTGAATGGTTGTTTGTCTATATGTGCCCTGTGATTGGCTGGCCACCAGTCCAGGGTGTACCCGGCCTCTCGCCCAAAGATAGGCTCCAGCACCCCGCGACCCGTGAGGACAAGTGGTAAAAAATGAATGAATGACAGCGTGTGTTCTGTGTCCTTGTGGTGTATTAGAGAAGTCTAGTGAAGCGGTAGAAAATGAATGAATGTGCCTTTCTGAAAAACGTTAAACCCAGTTTAACTTACTGTCCCGCCTCATGAACTTGTCTCGTCTCGTGAGTGTATTGTGATAATTTCCACCTCTACAAAAAAGACAGTTTTTTATGAACAGTTACCAACATATATGCATAAAATATATACAGTAAACCTCGGATATATCGGACTCGGATATATCGGAAATTCGCTCACAACGGACCGATTTTTCTGTAATGCATTTCCAATAAAAATTCATTGCATATATCGGATTTTTTATAACGGATTTCGCCTATTTCGGACAAAATCTCTAGTCCCGTTCCAATGCATTTCCATGAAATTTCCCTGGCATATATCGGATGGCCGCATCGTGGCGCTCCGATTGGCCGAATCGTGACAGGCCGCTATACGACGTCATTTGCAGCGTTTGCAGCGTTGCCTGCGCGTCCAGGTACATTGGAAACATAGTCAAGGAAGTGCCTTTTTATAACGGATAAAATCCCATTTACGCATATACCGGATATAAATCCGGATATAAATCCGATATATGCGTAAAACGGACATTTTCCGGTATACGCATATAACGGATTTCGCTTATATCGGACAAAACCAGTGGGAACAATTGAATCCGATATATCTGAGGTTTACTGTACCAGAAAGCTAACACAAGAATGGTCCAGTCCATTCTCCAGGTTGGTACCTAAGGACCCATCAGAAGATAAATAGATGGATAGGTAGATTCTGCAGTCCAGTCCAGTTTATCATTCAGTTGCACTCCAGGTATTTATAAGTGTGAACCACATCCACATGGTCACCTTTAATGAGAACAGTTTCTGGATGTGTCCTGGGAATAAATTCCTCGGGAATAATCACCTGGGAATAAGGGCCATATGTGGCAAAAATGTCCCTGTGGCAATTCCCCGATTGCCATGACCAGCTCCAGTCAAGCCCCACATCTGCTCTACTTCAGTGACCACCTTCAAGGACAGTCATGTTCTCCGGGGTGGGAGTCGTCCAAAGCGATGCATGTCATTGCGGTATGACACCAACAGTGGGCATTTTGATTTAAAACAGACTTGAAAAGGGCATAAACCAAGATACAAATTTATGTCAGGCATTACTGAGTCACTTTTATTGTGCTTCAGCGTTTATTATAAACATAAATGAGTCACATGTGGGCCCAAAGCTGCTCGCCATTGCTCAGTTATTCTCATTTGGACACATCTTATCTGTGATCTATTGAATAATGATAGACAGGACAGAAGCAGCTGCTACAGTAAACCTCGGATATGTCGGATTCAATTGTTCCCACTGGTTTTGTCCGATATAAGCGAAATCCGTTATATGCGTATACCGGAAAATGTCCGTTTTACGCATATATCGGATTTATATCCGGTATATGCGTAAATGGGATTTTATCCGTTATAAAAAGGCACTTCCTTGACTATGTTTCCAATGTACCTGGACGCGCAGGCAACGCTGCAAACGCTGCAAATGACGTCGTATAGCGGCCTGTCACGATTCGGCGAATCGGAGCGCCACGATGCGGCCATCCGATATATGCGAGGGAAATTTCATGGAAATGCATTGGAACGGGACTGGAGATTTTGTCCGAAATAGGCGAAATCCGTTATAAAAAATCCGATATATGCAATGAATTTTTATTGGAAATGCATTACAGAAAAATTGGTTCTTTTTTATCTGTCCGTTGTGAGCGAATTTCCGATATATCCGAGTCCGATATATCCGAGGTTTACTGTATCATCTCTTATGTTAACGGGTCGGTTTTGACCCATGTATTAAATCAGCTATAAAATACACTAAAAACAATAAGTTACCATCAAATTTGCTTATGTCTTGGTTACCGTCTTAGGCTTCCTCATCCATGAAAATGTTGGTTTTAATTTAACTTTTGGTGTGGGCATGTACGCCTTTTTTTGTCACTATACCCCTTCATTTCTATTTCCAAAAATGGTAAAATGAACGTCAAAATAATCATATTAATAAATTGAAGGTTCTTTTGTTACCTGGCTATTACTGAGGGATATAGAACATATCTTTTAAATCAATTAGTTTGATTTATTTTCTCATTTTAGTATTAATCACTAAAGAAACATCTAAGGTGTTGGGGTGAATTTTGATCCATATACAGTAAAGTCTCGTTATATCGATATTGTCGGGAGTCGGAAAAAATATAGATATAACCGGACTGTCGATATATCCGAACAATGAACAATGTCGAGCATCTTAAATCAATCTTTGCTTAAGGATTTCAATACCAAAAAAAGAACACGGCGAACGGCTGCTTCCAGTCAACTTTATTTTTCACACTTCCACCACCAGAGCGCAGCACACACACACCGATTCCCGCACTTCCTGGTTCACAGGTCATGCTCAACCCGCCCCACATAGCTGGCCAAACACATGCCTGCAACAGAAGAACCAACTGCGTTCGTGGTTTCTCTCGTGTGTATAGAATAAAAAGATATCTGAATACAACACAATTAAATACGTGTATTTGTACGCTTGTGTCTTCGTTGGAATAGGTGTGTATGCTATGTCAGTTGGTTCTTCTGTTGCAGGCATGTGTTTGGCCAGCTATGTGGGGGCGGGTTGAGCATGACCTGTGAACCAGGAAGTGCGGGAATCGGTGTGTGTGTGCTGCGCTCTGGTGGTGGAAGTGTGAAAAATAAAGTTGACTGGAAGCAGCCGTTCGCCGTGTTCTTTTTTGGTATTGAAATCCTTAAGCAAAGATTGATTTAAGCTGCTTTTGTATCGATATAAGCAGACCAAATTGGCTGGCGGGAGATGAAAAGGGCATCGTAGTAACCGGATTATCATAATAACCGGGTATCGTACTAACGGAACTAATTATATCATAAAAGACTAGAAATTTGCCGGGAAATGAAAATAGTATCGTAATAAGCAGTAATTCGCTGTAACCGATATCGATATAACGAGACTTTACTGTATATCAATGTCAAGAAAAGGTAGAAAAAGTTATTGTTTTCAGCAACAGAACTTTAGTATAAAGTGAAATAAAAAAAAGCAGAACAGGTCCAGATCTTGGTTCACTGTACTTCTTGCCATTCCTTCCATGATCCAAATTATAAATGTGAAATCAGCCAATCAAATGAGTGAATTCACCTCACATGTATATTGGAAAAATGAGAATCCGTTATCAAAATGAGGTCAAAATGAGAATCCCCTGAAGCTTCCATGATGAGAAGCGGAGCTGGTTGTCATTGTGTTGGCTAATTGTACACTTATGATTTCAGTTTTGGCTCAAAATATTGCTTTATAGTCATATTATTATAACCGGGTCGAAACCGACCCTAACAATACAGTGGTCATAATTTCAACCAGACCATTTTAAAATGTAGTAAAAATTATTTTTTTGGTTATATTTTGTTGAAATCAAGTCAAAACGCCTTAATGCAATAAACAAATATTATGTGTTCTTTTTACGCATTAAAATGTAAAAAGGGTCGGTCCCGACCCTAAAACAAGAGGAGGGTTAAGTAAAATGTAAAAAAAAAACAAAACAAAAACACGACCTCAGCAGTGTTTGACATTAGAGCTGTAACTTCTCGCATCAGCGAGCATGTTGACTGACCTTCGAGACCGGAATTAAATATTTGATTGTTTTTATTTGCCCCCTACAAAGTACACAAGCACTCTCTAACCAAAGCGAAAACCAACAAAACAACAAACACGCAGAGATGCTCCCAATGCTAACATGATTCAATATTTCCTTAGCCTAGTTTGCCTTCCGCTGGACTCCCCAGTGGTGAAGGTGCTAGTCTCTTAAGAGCTTCTGTCTCCTTTCATCTTCAAGTCTTGAGAGCTGAGGGAAACAAAGAGACCCTCTCTGACGGAAACTGCAATGTCCCTTATTGCTTTTCAACCATGTCTGCAGCTTGCAGCTTCCCGGTCTTCACAGGGGGAAGTCATTAACAAGCTGTCATTATAGTGTATAGCGAATATCCCAAAGGCATGTCACTATGGTGCAGCCGCAAAGATGGAGGGGCCCTTTGAGGTGATCAGATAGGGTTATCTCTGAACTCCACTAAATTTAAAAAGAAAGATGGCAAAGATTGAAAATGGCCAATTTAATCTGCGATGCATGCATTAATTTCCACCTTCCATCTTGGTCTCTTAGGAGAAATATGATCTCAGGGAAGAACTAAATTTGAAACACTTGAAACAGGACTACGTTAAAAAGCCATAGCATTTCAGGATGTGGAATCAAACTATGGAATGGATTGAGTAAGGAAGTCAAACAATGCACAACGATGAGCCAATTCAAGAAACAATACAAGCAGTTGATGTTTGCTAAATACAAGGATGAAGAGTTTTGAACCAGTCATGATGTGCTATATATATCACTATATTGACACGCACTATGGTACCCATTATGGCATTGGATGCTCATATCACCGAGTACTTCGGTATGTGACAAAAAAATAAATAAATAAAAATAAAAATAAAAATAAAAATTAAAAAATTAAAATTAAAATTAAAATTAAAATTAAAATTAAAATTAAAATTAAAATTAAAATTAAAATTAAAATTAAAATTAAAATTAAAATTAAAATTAAAATTAAAATTAAAAAAAATTAACTATATTATGAAAGCAGGAAGTGAACAAATGAAAAAAATGAAGAAAAAAAACACAAAAAAAACTTAAACTGTATTATGGAAAGCAGGAAGTGAACAAATGTAACAGTTACTGATTGTAAAAGTACCAGATGGAGGGGTAGGATTTAATATGCTTTGCTTCTTCCTACTCCTTTCGGACATGTGGAACTGGGAACTGATTATGGGATGCACTCAATTGGAATCTGATGCATGTTCAAATGAAATAAAACCATTACCATTACCTTAGTCATCCATGGCTGCATTTGACTGGCGACCAGTACAGCGTGACGACAAGCCTCTCGCTTGAAGTCAGCTGGGATAGGCTCCAGCTAACGGCAAACTAAACTGCTTGTTATTGATTACGCTCTTTTTCTTATTCCAGATAAACTGTACTAAGCCTCCCCATTTCCTCTCCGGCCATGGGTCCATTTGGATCTGCAGGGACCCTCTTCTGGATGCTCCTCATTAGCAGGTAAGATCGCTTACGGACAGAAAAATACAACCGCTGGGATCCGCACACGCTAAGCTATCTTAACAAGCGGAAAATATAATTAGTTTATGTCAGATAGTAATTTGTAACAACACCCAACGCTTGATGCGAGGTGATTTAGTTGGAAGGGGCTGCTTCTTATTGTGGGAACTGTGCACATTGACAGTCAGCGCCGTTCTTAGGACAATAGCCATTAAAATTCCATTAATGCATTCCTGATGTTGCTGAGCACATCTGATGAGGCCTCAACTGATAAGATATGCAGACATGCCGGCAGAGGTCACATGGGAATGGAGGGATATCTTGCCCTACATTTGTCAGTTGCCATGAAAAGAAGCCTCTACTCCTCTCACCGTGTCGGATAGATCTTTTTAGATTTTCATCATGTTCGCCCGGAATGTATGTGATGAATTTGTCAAATATTTTAGAGTCCATGCAGATTAAAAAACATCCAAAGCAAACCACTGTGCCATTGGGACAGAAAATGGATTGAAAAACTGCTATGACACATCTTACTTAAACACTTTATTACCCTTTTCCCATCAATCCATATCAAAATAATTGAGTTAATACCCGATTCCTGGCTTCATGTAATTACTTAAGTTATTACGGTAATGTGACGGCAAAGGCGGTGACGTCACTCAAAATGAGCCAATTAAATTATAAGTCTGTTTGCCTGCTGGGAAGGGAATGAGCAAACCATGGCTTGTAAGAAGAGTTGATAGAGAAAACCAAATATTAAATTCATATAAAAAAGTGAAAGTTAATAATAAAAAAGTTGTTATGTGATGTTATTTGGTCTAGAGACAGCACCCTTGAGGAAAAGACAGGAAGCAGAACTGGAGGTAGCAGAGTTGACGATGCTGAGGTTCTCATTGGGAGTGACCAGGATGGATAGGATCCGGAACGAGTACATCAGAGGGACATTACATGTTAGAGGCCTTGGAGATAAAGTCCTTTAGGCCAGACTAAGATGGTTTGGACATGTCCAGAGGAGAAATAGTGAATATATTGGTAGAAGGATGCTACGTTTAGAGCTGCCAGGTAGGAGGTGACACCTGAAGGGAAAAACCGAAGGACAAAGAAGTTCATTCATTCAGAATCCAGTTCCAAACCGCTGTGTCTCATATGCTGTGAAACTGTAGCGCTGGTCAAAAACGGTAAAGTGACGGAAATGCCACTTCCTGACAAAGCACAATTTATTCAAATTGAAGTATCCATCGAAGTCTGACATGAGACCACGAAAAATAACAGAGTTTAGCCCGGAATGAAAAATCTACGAGACATAATTCTTATTATTTCAAAGAAACCGGTGCAGTTTATTTTAACTTCAAATGTAAGCGTGTGTTCATTTCATTGTTTGTACAGTTAAACATTTTATTATTTATGTGAATTTATTTGGTTCTGTTGTATCGAAACAATTGAGTTGTGAAGGGTTTCATGAATATTTCATATTTGGTAACAGCTAGTCTGTTTGATGCAATTTACCTTTGCTGAGTAAAAAAATTGCATAAACGGACCTTACTCGATTTTAATTGAAGACCCCTGAGACCCACCGAGTATGACGAGGCGCTGTGATCAAACGCTTTGGCAGCTTTAGCGCGATTAGGGATGATCACTTGGCCTCCATCAGTGGAATACAAATGCGTGGCCACCAATGTGACCTTGAAAGTCCAACAAAGGCCCTAATCTCAAGTCAAACCAGTGCCTTGATGTTTTTTTACAGATTGCAGGAACATAAAAGGTCATTGAAGTCACTCATTTATCTACTGGAGTAAGTCCGTAGAGACGGGAATGGATTATTTGAAGTGATAAAGCTGATCTTGCATCATAGTGAAGATGCGGTACGTATACCAGTGGTCTTAGAAGATACCATGGCAAATGCTTGCATCCGGTCTTTTAAAGCTTTGCTGTCATTTTGTCTGGGCTTTCATTGATAGCCCTAATGGGACTTGAACATTCCCCTTTGTTCCAACTGTATACTGTTGCTTTAATTTAGTAAGAAGAATGTGAATCCTCCTCAATCGAGGAATTCAAGTTAAATATATGCAATCATAGCTTGCTACGCTGCGGTTTGAACACTGCATGAAGTCTGCCCAAAAAGTTCTCTCCTCCCATTCCGTGTGGAAGTGGTATGTTTTTAGCTTTTTTCAAATTCTTCTCCACTCAGTTCAAAACACTTTCTGAAGTTTAGAACTAGGCCTGTCACGATAACGGATATATCGATTCATCAAAAAAAAAAAAAAACGGATAGAGATGGTATGAACATGTCTTGTTTTGTATGAACAAAATATCTTTAATATAAAATAGACAGTTAAAACTACACCTTGATGGTCTCATTTACAGTCCTGGGGGAAAATAAAAAAGTATTGAATGTTGCAATGTTGGATTATAAGCAGGTTCTAGTCATCACTTAAAGAATTGGTGTTGGCAGTGTTTCCAGGAGGCTAGTGGGAATAACTTCACGGAGAGCATCCACTGTCTGGAACTGATGTCCATTTTGTAAACATCCCTTGCCATCCATTCCCAAATGTTCCCAATTGGATTTCGATCAGGAGAACATGCAGGGTGATTCAAAAGAGTGATGTTCTTCATCTGGAAGAAGTCTCTTGCACAATATCTCAGGTTGGATCTCCTCGTAGCATTTGAAACTTGACCTTCAAGTTTGCATTTTTTTCTCAGAAGATTTCCATGTTTCCATGTTTCAATGTCCCATGTTTGGTGCTCTCCGCAAATTCCAAACAGACAATTTTCTGCTGCTGAAGGAGACTTTTTTTTTCCTAAAACCCTTCTCTCAAAGATGCCATCTGATGGCTATTGGACTGCACTTGCCGCCAAGGATTATCCCTCGTTTTGACAGACAGCCAATCGGCCCCTTTGCCTCAGGGTCAGTGATATTCGTTTTGGGTCCATCGCTTGACTTTTTTGTTCCATAAAACTTGAGTACGCTACACTTCAAATAATGTTCTAATTGCTTCCAACTTCAGCAGCAAAGTCGGCCTGCAAGAGGCTTTGATTATGCAGATTATGCGATGAATAACTTATTCAAAAATGTTTTGTCTCATTTTGAAGCTCTACTTAGAACAGTACTAAATGTATGCATGGGTTCTGTGTACTGTATGAGTGATCTAGGTATAATTTAGGTAGAAGTTACGGAAACTCAACTTACATCCTCTTTCAAACTTTTAGTAATAATGGACAGCAAGACATCATTGCTTCAAAAATTGGTTTGAGCACAGACCTAAAACCTTGCTTCCTAATGCACAAGACTAGACACACACAAAGTAATAAACACGTCTAAAAACCTCAGGTAGGGTTTAACAAGAAGAAACTGATGTTTGGGTTGGTCACCTGTCCAGACACAATCTCAAGTTCTTGTTTTTTAATGCATAAGATTAGACACATGCAATACAGAAAATAAGTAAATGTCACAAAAAAAGTGGGCTAATAAATTGACACAAAGACTGATTTCAGATTTCAGAAAATAACAGATGAAATCTCTACACTCTACAAGAAGCAATGAAGTCTGTAAAATTAAATAATTAAAAATAAAAAAATCACAAAATTTTTAACTATAATGATGAAAATGGTAATATTAATGATGATTATAATGATGGTAATAATGATAAAGATTATAACAACAATGATAATAATGATAATAATATTACAATGAAAATAATAACAGGGGAAACAAGACAGTGGCATGAACATGATTATATCCTGCAAAAAGGGGTAGGCATTTATAAGCTTTTGCTTCAGCCTACTCCTTTTGGGCTTGGGATCAGATAGTTGAATACAAATGTAAATAATGGAAAGTTATATTTTGATTGATGTAAGAAATGCACTGTAATGATTCACATATTTGCCCAAATAAAGGGAAAAAAAAACAAAAAAACTTTAAGACTACCTACTTCACATAACTCAACAGTAGCTAAAACAAATGTTTACATGTTCAAATAAATAGTACATGTATGACATGTAAATTCATCATTTTCCGATGAACAGGATCAAAGCTTTAATTATAATACTGAGGCATTTTGGATTCTCTTCAAATGCAACAGCTTGACATATATTGCCTTGCCGTACCAATTTGAAGCCAATATTGAGCTTTTCTATTCATTTCTACTGCAACGCTGACTGAATGCCCCATTTTCCATATTCATTAGCCTTAATTGTTGGTCCCCTATCTGGAACAATATCTTCCCTCTGTTGGGATTCTCTTCCATTTGAATTTTCAAAGCGATTAGTCATGGTATCACTGACGCGATCAGTATCAGTGAGGGATTTTCTCATTTCCGACCACATTCTTCTGGGATATTGAAGTTTCAAACTACAGGGTTCTTTGTGTCGATTGCTTCAAGTGTGGCTTCTCATCACCAGTTACATCTTGTACTTCCTCCTATGTGCTGG
This sequence comes from Doryrhamphus excisus, assembly GCF_030265055.1. Classification (NCBI taxonomy): domain Eukaryota; kingdom Metazoa; phylum Chordata; class Actinopteri; order Syngnathiformes; family Syngnathidae; genus Doryrhamphus; species Doryrhamphus excisus. The sequence continues at coordinate 1,533,487 of NC_080467.1, forward strand.
CTACATGCAGAAATTGGGAACATTACAAGAGATGCAGAGTCAAAAATGACACAATCAATTTGCATGAGGGTTCAAATAGAAATATTTAAATAGCTGGTAGGGGGTAAGAAACCTGCAAGACCGCAAACAAAAGATAAAGACTCCCCATTCAAGTAAATGAGCTACTGGTTATAGCTTGTAAGGCTTGCAGCGCGTAAATCCAATTTTCCACATAATGTAACCATTAAAAGCTCAAAGGAATAAATACAAATACAATATTTGGTGTATATAAATTAATGAGAATGACACCAGCAAGTATTTTCATGGTATTAAGAGTCTTGGCCATAGTACCAGATTTTTACTTGCACTTTTATAATTGGTCCCTGGAGCTTTGGAAGAGTTTCTCAATGATATTGTGCACGTAGGCTTAGTTTGATAACAAAAAAAAACAAAAAAAAAGAGAGAAAGAAACACGATCAATAAATTCAATTTCCACCACACACTGGAAGTGTTGCTAAAGTTACAGGACAGCTGATTTTGTTGCAGTTGCAGTTCACTGCTTATACTAATTAAACATTATTGATGATTTTATGAATTACATGTTCAGTTTAGTTCATTCATGCTAGTTCTGGAGTTTAATTATTTATTTCAATTAAATAATATAAATGTGTTTTAGTAGGACTATCACTAAATGACCCACACTTAAAGCAAAGGCTCGATGCAGGCTTCCACAGTGGTGCGCACACACTGGGTTGAGGAAGTACAGTCCTGGCTCCTATGCATTTTACGACGTAAAAATGGGTTTAACAAATGTCAGAGGGGCGGCACGGCGGTCGAGTGGTTAGCGCGCAGACCTCACAGCTAGGAGACCAGGGTTCAATTCCCACTCTCGGCACATCTCTGTGTGGAGTTTGCATGTTCTCCCCGTGCATGCGTGGGTTTTCTCCGGCTACTCCGGTTTCCTCCCACATTCCAAAAACATGCTAGGTTAATTGGCGACTCCAAATTGTCCATAGGTATGAATGTGAGTGTGAATGGTTGTTTGTCTATATGTGCCCTGTGATTGGCTGGCTGTGTACCCTGCCTCTCGCCCGAAGAGAGCTGGGATAGGCTCCAGCACCCCCCGCGACCCTCGTGAGGAAAAGCGGTAGAAAATGAATGAAATGAATGAATGAATATAAATGTGTTTTAGTAGGACTATCACTAAATGAACCCCACTTAAAACAAAGGCTCGATGCAGGCTTCCACAGTGGTGCGCACACACTGGGTTGAGGAAGTGCAGTCCTGGCTCCTATGCATTTTACGATTTTAAAATGGGTTTAATAAATGTGAGAGGCATATTATTATTGGGCTTAGCGTGTCCAATGTCTTTGTTTGTTTTGTGTTTTTTTTTTGTTTTTGTTTTTTGTTTAGCGATTTTAAGGATTTTTATCAGTGAGCCCAGTAGCCGCTATATTTCACCATTCACTCAAATGAAATGATGAAATCTAATTTGAGGAATGTATTTACACCAAGCTACCTTCATTAAACACATTACTGCCGTATAATCAGATTTTTCTCTACAGACATGACTCGGGATAAGTTGTGGGCACAATCGGTACACATACTGTAAAGGCTATTTCTTCGCTTCCTGGGATCGCGTTACTATTGGACGACTAGTCAATGATCACACCATTTAAAAGGTTCTCAAATTGTATTAAAAAAATAAGAGCAATATATTTGCTTACAGATATATAGCAGCTGACGCCCCCCTTTAGAAAGTGAAACTTAAGCTTGTGTGCCAGGAATGTATAAATTACCTTTCTGTGTGAGAGGCTGGCTCAAACTGGTTCTAACTGATAGTGTGTCTGTTTACTACCTTCTCTTCCCACTGCTTTTCCATGGATTATCTCTGAGTGTTGTGCAACTCTGTGTGTTCACGGTGTGCTTGTGTGAGAATTTACTGTATAAGACTGCATCTAAATGTGTAATATATCCAATACTGTACGTCTTACATTCACATACACATACAGTATCATAAATATTTGGAGGGTTTGTTGAGATTGTGCTCATGAATTTCTAACTATATTACGGACAGGTGTATGGAATAATCAGGAAGGCGCCAGAGTGTAGCCCGTTCAGGAGACTATGTACTGTATGCCTGCATCAATTAATAATAGAGTATCTTGTTGTCAGATCAGTGTCTTCCACTAACGAAGTTAAGAGGTGAGTTGGAGTTTGGATCCATAAACATCTGACAGAACACCGCAGGTAATTTTTTGGCTTCAGCGCTCCTCACAGCGTTTTGGACGTGCGCCACAGCAGACGACAGGAAGCAGAAGCTGTTCTTCGCTGCTGAAAAACAACAGTGCTGAATTCCAGTCATCAAAGCATGAACGGTTGATTGCTAAGACAGCCGTCCGGCCTGTCAATTGCCTTTTGTCAAGTTGTATTGTCCAAGTATGGCTCTATTTTTCTGTTTACACACACAATTTCTCACACCTCAAGTGTTATGTCAGATGGACAAATTGCTTTTTAGATCAGCGCCGTGTGTAAGTACCATCGGATGCGCATTAGCAGCGTAATCACAAGTATTGTGTTTAAAGATTGCATGAAAATTGTCAGTTGTCAAAATAATCGAAGTGTTTTAGTTAGTATAATTGATTGAAAGCTGTGTGGATATAAGTATTATGCCGAGGTAATACTTCAAAACAAGCAAACCTGCAACTTATTCCGGCTGTGATGAGATGAATCACTTGATTAGCAATGCTCACTCTGCATCAGCAGATGAAGTTCCCACTGATTCATGCATTATTGATATGATTAAATATCATTTAGACATGCAGCATCTAACATTTAAGAAGCACTGTGTTATTTATAAAGCGCCTACAGAGTCAAAAAGGCAGAACGTTTGATAAAACTTCAGGGTTGGGCTGACATGTTGTTTTCTTAGTCCATATCAGCATTATGGTTGCCTCAGATATCCTTCCATCTATTATCTTTGGGTTGCAGAGGTATGCTGGAGCCTATCCCAGCTGACTTTGGGCGAGAGGCGGTTGTACACCCTGGACTGGTTGCCAGCCAATTACAGGGCACATATAGACAAACAACCATTCACACTCACATCCAAAAAACTGTCAAGAATTGCTGAGGGCAAATCATTTGATTAGTTTGATTATTCTGATTATTCAGCTTAGAACATTTTAAGATATATATATTTTTTTAATTGTGCCTGTCTTAAAATGAATTTAAACACTGAACTATGTAAGCCCTGTAATCCATTATGTCTATACTATGAACTGAACTATGAACTATGTAAACCATTATGTCATTGGATGGTCATATCACCTCCTACTTCGGTATGAGGTACATTATTAAAAAAAAAAACTTAAACTGTATTATGGAAAGCAGGAAGTGAACAAATGTAACACTTACTGATTGTAAAAGTAACAGATGGAGGCTCAGAGCCAGCTCAGATTTAATACGATTTGCTTCTTCCTACTCCTTTTGGACATGTGGAACTGGGAACTGATTATGGGATGCACTCAATTGGAATCAGAATCAGAATCAGAATCAGAATCAGAAAAGGTTTATTGCCATGTATGATCAAACACATACTAGGAATTTGTTTAGGTGTAGTAGGTGCATACACATCTATTAAAAAAGAATGAGAATACAAAATATGAAATACAAAATATGAAAATACAAAATATACAGAATAACAGTATAAATATATGTACACAGTCTGTTTTTGTTTGTTATTCCGGAAGTGCAGTCTGATTGTGAGTCTGATTGTTTTTCCTAAGAGAATCTGATGCATGTTCAAATGAAATAAAACCATTACCATTACCATTTACCTTTTTGAGTGGTTCCTGCATTTGTGTAAAAAAAGCTCATCAACCTTCACATATATGTATATCATAACTCTATACCATGTACGTACACCTACACTCCTCCATTAATGTCATCAGTTTGCCTACTGTTGATGTTTGTTGTCATTCTGTTGGACTTTACAGAAAAAGACATTCTTTGATTTTCTGAATAATTGCCTGCTTCATTTTTTTAATTTGTGGAACAGATGCTCTGATATTTTTCAGAATGTATTTTCTACATGAATTTTCATGATGTATTCTCCATCTGTGAAAGGCTTCCCTCTCCTTCCATGCAGCTCAGTGTTGCCAACTTGGCAACCGTCTTACGAAATCTGGTGACTTTCCAAACCCTCTTGGTGGGATCATTCTGGAACTCCATCAAATCCATCAATTTTCCGTACCGCTTATCCTGACTAGGGTCGCGGGGGCATGCTGGAGCCTATCCCAGCTGTCTTTGTGCGAGAGGCGGGGTGCACCGTGGAATGGTGGCCAGCCAATCACAGGGCACATATAGACAAACAACCATTCACACTCACATTCATACCTATGGACAATTTGGAGTCGACAATTAAACTAGCATGTTTTTGGAATGGGGGAGGAAACCGGAGAAATACCCGGAGAAAACCCACACAGAAATGTGGAGCCCAGCAGGGAATTGAACCCTAGTCTTTTCGCTGTGTGGCCATTTTTCAAACAAAATATTTTATGTTTATGTGTTTATTATTAAATATGTTTATTGTTTGTATGGTAATGGTAATGGTAATGGTAATGGTAATGGTAATGGTAATGGTAATGGTTTTATTTCATTTGAACATGCATCAGATTCCAATTGAGTGCATCCCATAATCAGTTCCCAGTTCCACATGTCCAAAAGGAGTAGGAAGAAGCAAAGCTTATTAAATCCTACCCCTCCATCTGGTACTTTTACAATCACTAACTGTTACATTTGTTCACTTCCTGCTTTCCATAATTCAGTTTAAGGTTTTTTTTTGTTTTTTTTTTTAAATAATGTACCTCATACCGAAGTACTCGGTGATATGAGCATCCAATGCCATAATGGGTACCATAGTAAGTGTCAATATAGTGATATATATTGCACATCATGACCGGTTCAAGACTCTTCATCCTTGTATTTATGAACTGCTTATGGTAATAAGCATGCTATGATATGGTATGCGTTTCAGTTTTAATGAATATAGTGTAAAGTAATCTCACAAAAATGTATAAATATATGAAAATGAATCCCCCGCCAGAGTCAGAGTTTGAAGCACAGCAACAAACTTTGTTGGAAGTGTATATCCCTGCCAGCACTCCGGAATGGTTAAAACATCCATCAAATTGCTCCGTGTGCGTACACAAACACACATGGGATTCCCGCACCAGAGAAAAGACCCACTTTGGTTCCAAGAGGAAGATGACATGAATCAATGAAAGAACAGTAGGAAGCGCATAGGAGCATATTGCCGAGTGGGAGGAAGCAATGCAAGGAAAGACAGAGAAATTGAAGCCATGGAGAGTGTTACTCAGCTCTCTGCATTGGGGGGGGGGTATGTTTGTCTAAATCAGAGGTAGGGAACCTATGGCTCGGGAGCCAGGTAGGGCTCTTTTGATGACTGTATCTGGCTCTCAAGCATTTACCACAATAAAAATGTATGTTTGCTAACATTTTAAAGTAAACATCAAATACAATAAAATACAATAAAATGTGTGCAAATACAAATGCACACATTTTATTGCATTCAATGTTTAAAAAAATGTATATGGCTCTCACAGATACACATTTTAAAATATCTGGCCTTCATGGCTCTCTTAGCCAAAAAGGTTCCCGACCCCTGGTCTAAATTAATATGTTATGAAATCTGTAAGAGGCACTTGGACTCGTACTTTGTGTGAATTGAATGAAAAGTGGGAAGAAGACTTTGGTCAGGGTTCGGAGGTCTTTAGGGAGGTTATGTCATGGAACTGGATCTGAAAAGGCCGATTCCGCCACAGGGTTTTAAGTCCTTCATTGGCAAGGCGCTGCTGAATAATGATGTCTAAACCGATTCATTCAAGCACACATCCAACATGAAGCCACCATGTATTAGCGTAGCCTTTAGGCCAAATAATGTATGGAGAGATGGAGGCCAAGCAGTGGTTGCTAAAGCTGCCCAGCTTACTGCCTCAAATGTCACATACTCTGCTTCGCTCAGCTGTACGGTAGAAGTCGAGGACCCTTAAGTAGGAAATAAATTCATTCTTTAAGAAGACTGGGAGACACACAATGGATTCATTGTTCTCACTCACACAAGCTTAGCGTTCACTTTCTCCAGGGGAATGGCAAAAGCTGAACAGTATATACATTATATATATATTTTATTCTGGGTTCTTTGTTTATATCCCTTATTGATGAAGTATCCAGCATTGTGACCGAATATATGACTCTTTCGTAAATTGCTATTCTGCGACGGCAGCGCCGTGCCAAAGAACCAGCGAGAAGCTCTTTTACAGTCGCAACAATGGTGATTTATTGTTTGTTTAAGAACTAGCGGTGATCAGCTCATTAATGTGGCGTTTTTCTTGTTTGTTTTCACTCATTGATCGCTAGCTACTTGACACACACTGCGGCCATTATTTCATGTTTTCTTCCTAATAGACCGGCTCGGCTGAGTCGCTGAACAGAATCAATCAATTTTCTACACCGATTGTACCGCGCAGTCGTGGGGGTGTTGCTTTTCCGCTGTTTGTACAGTAATTATATGCATTTTGAATTGTTTTTTTGTGTATAACTATAATTTCAAAACTATAAAAGTGTGTGCAGATGAATTTGATTTACATGATTTCTTATGGGACATGTTAATTTGGATAGAGTACGTTTTGGTTAGAGTCGGGCCTACTGGAATGAATTAATAACACTAGACAAGCATGTCGTTTTGTGCATATGTTGTGTTTTGTTTCTGTGTGTGTGTTTTCGTGCTGGTAGCTAGTCTCCAGACCAGCACACCAGCAACATATGCTGGTACGTGGTTCTATACTGGACATGCTGGTAGCTGGTCTATGCGTTTTTTTCAGCAGAGAACCCAGTAGTTGTTATGCAAGTTTTGCCTTGACTTTGGCTGTATCGTCATTTTTAATTGCTTTGGTTTATGTTCCCATGAATTGTGAAAATAATGAACGTTATGTAGTTGGACTATTATACTATTTAATACTATGTATCTGTAATGTGTAATTAATTATTGTGTCAAACTATTGCGATATTTAATATTTATATCAGTACGCTGTCACCATATATCACTTATTTTAAATTATTATTATTTATATATAAGTGTATGGAAATATAGTGTGGATGGACAAAGCTGGTTCAGGACTTATTTGATTCCAATTGAGTGCATCCCATAATCAGTTCCCAGTTCCACATGTCCAAAAGGAGTAGGAAGAAGCAAAGCTTATTAAATCCTACTCCTCCATCTGGTACTTTTACAATCAGTAAATGTTACATTTGTTCACTTCCTGCTTTCCATAATACAGTTTAAGTTTTTTTTTTTTTTTTTTTAAATAATGTACCTCGTACCAAAGTAGGAGGTGATATGAGCATCCAATGCCATAATGGGTACCATAGTGCGTGTCAATATAGTGATATATATAGCACATCATGACTGGTTCAAGACTCTTCATCCTTGTATTTAGCAAACATCAACTGCTTGTATTGTTTCTTGAATTGGCTCATCGTTGTGCATTGTTTGATTTCCTTACTCAATCCATTCCATATCTATGAACATAACTATTGATAAATGATACATATTTTTTGCCATGTTGAATTGAATTTTGTTATTTTTGATTTATTTTACATTTAATTTTATTTAATTTTATTTAGCACATTTTTCAATACATTTTATTTGACATATTTAAATGTTTTTGTATTGAAAATACGTATTGAACCGTGACACCAAAGTATCAAAACAAACTGAACCGTGAATTTTCTTCCTCTATCGTGGCACCCCTAATGCATGAATATTTTCTTTGGATGGGGGATTACACAGAGTCTTAAATCAAGCACCCTGCCTGCATGGCATTGGCCCTCTCAGCTCAGTTGTGGGCACTCAATGTGTCATCTTATTATTCTTGATCGGCAGCCCGGTGGGCAGGTGTGTCAAAGTCTGTCAGCACGCACCCTGAGGAAATACGCTCTCTGTGGACCCTGCTCACAACTGGGAGAAAGAATTACTCTCATTGAAGAATAGAGAGGATTCTTGTGTATGCATGAATAGTTTCATTACTAAAGTTCATGTTCCACTTAAACTGCGGCACATCATCGTGATATCTTCCTTTTCTTCTTACCATGCTGCCTGCACATAAATAAAAGAGATGGTAAATGAAACAGAGGTGCTACATCAGCAGTGTGCAGACCTCACAGCTAGGAGACCAGGGTTCAATTCCACCCTCGGCCATCTCTGGGTGGAGTGTGCATGTTCTCCCGTTTTTTTCCGGGTACTCCGGTTTCCTCCCACATTCCGAAAACATGCTAGGTTAATTGGCGACTCCAAATTGTCCATAGGTATGAATGTGAGTGTGAATGGTTGTTTGTCTATATGTGTGATTGGCTGGCCACCAGTCCAGGGTTTACCCCGCCTCTTACCCGAAGACAGCTGGGATAGAATGAAAAGAAGAAGATATGTTTTGAAACTGTTTTATTGTACAGTAAACCTCGGATATATCGGATTCAATTGTTCCCACTGGTTTTGTCCGATATAAGCGAAATCCGTTATATGCGTATACCGGAAAATGTCCGTTTTACGCATATATCGGATTTATATCCGGTATATGCGTAAATCGGATTTTATCCGTTATAAAAAGGCACTTCCTTGACTATGTTTCCAATGTACCTGGACTGGGCAATGAAAAGAGACGTAAGGTAATGAGAATTGAACTTTATTGGACTCTGAGCATAAGAAATTGTTAATTAAGCTAGGCCCTGTTACGCCCGTCAGGCCTACGTTATTTCCAATAGTGAGGTTAAGATCTCATTCACTGCTGTGCTAGTATTATTGACGTCACTCACTTTTATATTTGTCCTAAATCTGGAGCCAGGAGAAAGACAATAGCCAGTGACATCAACAAGATTAGCATAACGATGCGGCCATCCGATATATGCCAGGGAAATTTCATGGAAATGCATTGGAACGGGACTGGAGATTTTGTCCGAAATAGGTGAAATCCGTTATAAAAAATCCGATATATGCAATGAATTTTTACAGAAAAATCGGTTCTTTTTTATCTGTCCGTTGTGAGCGAATTTCCGATATATATTCGAGTCCGATATATCCGAGGTTTACTGTATAATAATGTGGAACAGTGCATTGTTGTTTTTATAATATTGTCATCGTTGGGAGATTTGTTCAGCAACATTCAAGTTGCGCTTGAAAATTATAATGACGGTCATTTATATTGACTATTTAGCAAAATCAGAGAAAGGTATCATTTGCATAATAATTTGGAACACAGTGCAGGCGATCTACTTTATATTCTACAACAGGTTTATCTGAGGTTATTGTTTAACCATTGCGCTCATTATGTAATACTTATTTCACTTTGATTCTTCCACATTCTATCATATATATGTATCATTTACAGATAATCCATTTTTGAAGCAGTTTCAGTAAAAAAAAAAAAAATTCCAAGACGCAGTCTCTTTGAAATTGAGTAATTGAGACTATAAGTCGGGTCACTGAGGGCGTGCTCGAATGGTAATGCAAAGCACCAGAGGCTGAGAACTGACACTGCTGTCACCAACATGGTTCCCCCCATCCAAGAAACAACAGGCTGCAAGCCATGTGAGTGAGACTTCATGCAGCATAGCAACAGCGTGCTGGGAGCGACTTATCCGGCTGTCTCGGCTGATTTGACACAGTCAGGTGGACCGGGACCTGAGCTTCACGGGGAAGACATTTTGTGTGACTTTCATGTGCGAGGATGCTTGTCAGTTCCAGCAGTTCCTTTCGGAGGCCACGTGGTGTTTTCACGGATGGACAAGCAAAATCTAACACGTAACGTAAATATACCATATCTTCTGGACTATAAGTTGCTCCAGAGTTTAAGTCGCACAAGGCCAAAAATTATAATAATTAGGTAGAAAAAAACATACTGGAGTATAAGACGCATTTTTGCAGGTAATTTATTTTACAAACTACTTGACCAAAAGAGACATTACAGGGCTCTACGTTAAAAACAAAAATGACTTGCCCATGGGGAATCCTTAAGGTGAGAACTACTTGCCCGAACTTGCCCCATGTAAAATGAAAAGTGCCATAATGATATCATATATCAATATATGCTGATAATTCATCAAATAATAGTACTGATGCATTGTATTTGAAGGAATGTCTAAAAATTTGTGGAGATGTATTTAACATACATCTCCACAAATTTTCAGACACGCTACCTTACACATGGTAGTCGTAGTAAGCAGTGATATTTATAAGTTGTGCACCACAATGAAACATTATTGAATAGACACATTTGTGTACTAGTTAAGTGTTTTTAATCCAGGAAAAAAAAATGCTCAATGGTCAAACAATAATTTGTGAAGCAAAGGTGAGAAAAATCCACAGAGAAATTGAACCGCTAGATTTTGTAGCTTGTGCAAAATCAGCACTTGGTATTGGATCTAATGGGTGGTGTTTCATTGTGACCACTTCAAATTGTCACAGGAACGTGATTCACTTACCTTTGCCATCATTTGATTTGCTAACCGCTAATAAAATACTTGTTTAGGAGGCACTGCTTCATCACTTTTTGCTGTTTTCCTTCAGAAGTTGTTGAAGAATTAGACGATGTTGGCAGGGACGCCGTGATAGATGTTTTCCTAGTAAAACGATCACTTGATTGGTTGATCGCGAACAAGAACGGGTGTGGGTAAAACGCGGATTTGTGGATTACGGACCGCGGTCTAAATAAACGATTCTGATTGGTCCATTTCAAGATTTGCAAGGATTGCTTTGCAAATTACCATCGGAATTACGCAGTCCGTGTTTTACCAACACCCAACAAGAACCGCTTGCCCGACGGGAATATTAATGATTGGATTTACTTGCCCCAATTTTGTTTTGACTTGCCCCGGGCCATCGGTACATCGTTATTGTCGAGCCCTGCATTACGTCATCTTGGAAGGCATGTTCTAACATTAATAAAAGAATAAAGAAAAGGCTGAATTGGTGTAAGATATGGTCTCATATTTTCTCCAAGCACATCAAATAGAAATTAAGTTTTCATAATGAGTTTTATAACAGAGAGTTGGTCAGGTTCTGCTATATCAAAGCAGCCCTAAACAATTCTTTTGTCCACCCCTATGCTTCACAGTTGGTATGAGACTCTTTTGATCAAATACTGTGGTTTTAATCTTAGCTGCATCTGTCCATAGATTTGGTTTGATGTTCTGTAGCAAACAGCACATGTTTTCTCCTTGCATACCTCCCATAAAAATCTAACTTGTGTAGTCTCCTTCTGAGGGTAGATGAAATGTGCTTCTACATCAGCAATGGGAAGAGCTTCCCCTCGGTCCTGTGATGTTATTTTAGGATTTCTGCAGAGTTCTTTAAGCATCTTGCTCTCTGTTCCTCCGCTAAACTTCCTCGTTTGGCCTGAGCTCGGGAGCTCTGGGTGTTTTACTTCAGCTCTTATTAGACGGGCTAATGGCCGCAAAGTGGCCTACCGATTAGAATGATGGCCACACAGTCAGGACATCGGGAAGATCTGAGGTTGAATCTCCTGTTTTGCTATGTGTTTTTCACGAAATGACCCCCACTTAAAGCAAAGGCTCAATGCAGGCTTCCACAGTGGTGCGCACACACTGGGTCGAGGAAGTTTTTTTGTTCGACCGTGAGTAAGGCTTCATTCTGTTTGATAACTGTTTGCACTATGCTAAGCTAGTTGTTAGCTATCGCTTGCAAATTTAATAGCACTCTCTTAAGCATTCTGATGCACTTTCGACTATGCAAAATTACAAATTGTTTGTGAGCGAGGGCGAAGAGAACTCTAAATCTGTGGCGGTCCAACACTTTATTGTTCACATCAATAGAAACGTGGCTCTGTAATTAGAACAAACTGCAATACCACCAGTGAATGGCTTGTTTACCTTTGGCGGTTCCACAGTATAGCTCCTCCAACGAGCGCTGTGGTTTTGGATGGTGTTGTGGTGGATCTCAACGTCGTTTCAGAGTGTCGATCTGCAGGGGTTTGCACAAAAGCTCACGTAAAGTGACAAGATTTTGATGGTTAGAAAGACATGAAATGAGTAGTCTTATTCTCCTTGCTAGTGGCATAGTGATGCCTTCACTTCCACCCTCTGCAGGTTGTAACAGATCATTCTTTACAGCTATTCAAATTTTCGAATCCTCATGTTTTTGTTACATAGTACACCAGTGGTTCTTCTTCGGGACGATCCAAGTGGTTGTACTCTCTAGGAGCAATGCCAATGGTTCTGATTGTTTTTCACCCACAGACAACTTTTTGGTTTTCATGTTGTTTTCACCTCTAAATGCCATCCACACAGGCAAAACCCATCCTACCCAATCTGTTGATCAATGTGTTGATTGAACATACCTGGGCAACAAAACACACATGTCAGTCAATACTGTTGCTCAAATGAAAAACGGGTGGGTTCGAACAATAGGTGGTGTCTTCCAAGTTGTGCATCCGATCCAGTTGTAAATACTTAAAATAAATAAAAGCTGAAACGTCAATCTATGATCTCACATTCATCTTTTTAAAACCAAATGCTTTCAGTCTACCAGAAAAAATAAAGAAAATGGCCTCAGTTGTTGCAATACTTCTGGTCGGCTGTGTATTTTTTTTTTTTTATATTTGATGGACATTGTGAAAAAAAAAATACAGTCCTGTTATTTTTTTGCTGTCTTTATCACAAATTTTTACTTTGAAGTATAAAAACGACAGAAAGGAATCCGATTCTGTCAGCTTGTGGAGGGAAAACGACTCCTATCTCTGCACACGGCTTGATCTCGATGCCTTCGTTCCCCTCTTACATCATCGCCTGTGCCTAGGAGCTTTTTTTTTTTTTTCTCCACAAGAAAGTGTTTGGTATTTATTTGCCAGTTTCCACACAAACACATACCGCTGATGAGGGAAAAAACAAGAATCTTTTTTTTTTCCATTGCATGCCGCAATTTCTCGCAATATAATGATCTTGCACACTCCAATGAGCCTTTAAAGGATAGCACTCATGGTAAAGAAGACCGTGCTTTTCTTGAAAGCCACCAATTAAAATGCATGAGCATGGGAGACACGTGTTTAGCATAAAATATTCCGAAACAAAATGATTCAAAACAATTGAAACAAGCCTTTCATGTATGAGCTTTCTTCTTTAATCCAATTTGTATCCTGCTGAGTCTTCCCTCAATATGTGTTTTTAGGTTTTGCAGTCGAACCAAACTAATACCAGATACGGTAAACAGGAGACAAAATGTGCCTGGTATAATACAGAAGCATGACAAAATTTATAATAATCAGGATTGCCTCACTGTTTTGCTTTGTTTGTCATTTTCAGGTTATTGGAGAGCACCATGCTCAATGCAGAAGTGAAGGAAGGAGAAATACTGCCTCCAACCATCCAGAAGCTGATGAAAGGATATAACAAGTACCTGAGGCCTTTCTTTGACAGTAAGGAAACTGCAACCACGTCACCTGTAAAAATGCCTTGGGAAATATTGATTCCACAGGGAAGTCATATTGTAATTCCCTTGATAAAAAAAAGTATTCATTTCAACTTACCAAAACAATAACTATACTCTACGAAGCTGAAATCGTATGGGAAATTTGACATCCTCCTCAATGGTTTTGTCCCATAATAATAACTACTAAGAGGTCTAACAAATGCGCAACCAGACTAGAGTCCTGCTGCAATATGACCCAATCATATTCAATACCACATCTTTCCGACATGCCTTCACATTTGCTCCGTGCGGCTCACCGTTGCTATTTTTTTTTCTAAAAGTTCCGGTAATGCTTACAATTATAAAAATGTATGGCAAAATACTGTAAGTATTATGTTAGCATGAATATACCTGTTACTACAGGGCCACGGCATGGATATAAAACCATAAAAGATTGTTGGAGGGTTTGAGTGATTTTTATGATGATTTTAGGATTTTTATGTCTTTGCAGGCCTTTTTTAGCTGTTTTTTTTTTTAGCTGTTATTCTAGTATAATGCATAAATGCCAAACAAAATATTTGCATTTCACAAGGTATGAGTTGCTACAGGCGTTACGAGCAGATCAATGTGGATTGTGTCTTATTTTGCCTGTTATACCATATAATACATGTTTAGTAGTTAATCATTCTTCTCTCTTCGTAATGGAAGGATTCAATTATCGGTGTACAGTGAAGCCCCGCTTTTGGTTGGGATTACACTCCAGGGCCACCAGTGAATGGCAAAAAAACAGTACAGTACAGTACAGTACAGTACAGTAATCCATCAGCAGTCCCCGCTTCACTCTCACATTTTTTCAAAAATTGATTTATTTATGAATCATACTATTCCCGTGAAGTTGGATTCCTTATTTACAAATGGAATATTTTCACAGCCGGGTCTGGAACCATCTAACAGCGATAAACGAGGGAATGAATTAGTCTAAAATAGCCTTGAGTTTTGGTAGAATTAGGATTCTTCTGACTCAGCTCAGACGTTTTTTGCTATTTCTTTAAAAAAAAAAAAAAAGAATTTAGCTGCCAGGATTCTAAATGTATGCACATTTAGATTATCAGAGATTGCAGAGCTTTGTATTATGTTTGTGTGTTATCCACACTAACAATCTTGTGTGGAATACATTGAATACTAACGCGTAAACCGCAGAGAAACGGAGGGCACCACAGGGCTCATTAAATTCTCTTTGTGAAATGATAAATAAGGAAAAATAAGAAATCATTTTTAATGGTCACAACTGGAATTCCATAAAGGAATTTCACGCTCGACGAATGATAGTTGTTGATTGTGCCAAAAAGTTGAGATGGCATGGTTCTCAATCACCACCAGTATACAAGACAATACCAAAGCCTACACCAGAATTCCATTCTAGCATTGGACACAGGGATGCAATGAGGCAAACTGTACCAGACAACTTTACAGTCGAGCTGTGAATGACATGCAATGAATAACAAACAACGAATGACAAACATTCCGACCTCCAAAGAGCGGATGTCCGACTTGAACTTTTTGTCGCAAACAATATCAGACGTTAACAGAACAGTTCAACTGAGAACTCTTCTTTCACTCAAATGCCATTCCAGGTACAGATACATTCACGATACGAGAAACATAAGCAATAAGGCGCTACGCTTCAATGACAAATATACTGTATATGTATTTAATGTATGAGACGCAGAAGAATACAGTTTCTTCTTTCTTTCTAGATGGCCCTGTTACGGTCGGTATGAGCTTGGACATCGCCAGCATTGACACCATTTCAGAGATCAACATGGTAAGACAATATTTGTCATTGTGTTTATTACGGCTTTGATTCACACTTAATACAAATATATATAAACACATAGCACTGACAGATTTTTGCACCCGTATATCATTTGTAATGCAAATGTTAAAAAAATTGTGCCATTCTGCAGTTGTTGCCGCATGATTTATGTTATACAAAGGTACAATGGCAGAACAACAAAAAAATGAAAAAAAAATGAATTAAATGTATATTTATTATATGACTGTATTATGCACAATGTACATCAGGGGTGGGCAAACTACGGCCCGGGGGCCACATCCGGCCCGCCAAGTGTTTCAATATGGCCCGCCTGTTTTTTCCAAATATTTCATTTAAACTCAACATACAACCTGGCATCGTGGCTTGGGCCAATTTTTTGATGGTTGAGGTAGCTGCTTTATCAATTTCGTTATTTGATGTGGTCTGTTACAAAATGCTCCTGTAAAAACGGACACAAGCACATAATAATAATAATAATAATAATGTTGTCAATAATGATAATAATACTACTATTATATTAATATTGTTGTTAATAATATTAATATAATAATGGTAGTAATATTATTATTATAACAAAATAATAATAATATAATAACATTACTATAACTAATAATAATAATAATAATAATAATTCAAATAAAAATAACAATAATAATAATAATAATAATAATAATAATAATAATAATACATTGAGAAACACACTTTACATCAAATAAATGATTTCAAAGTGCACATATAGCAGATTGCATGACACTTTTACATGTAAAATATGTGTAAAAATATAGGTGTAAAAATGGACTGTTACGTGTAAAATACTACATAATCCCCCCCGTCAATTTTCTTAAATTAATGCGGCCCGCGAGTCAAAAAGTTTGCCCACCCCTGATGTACATGAATAAAGTATTTTGACTTTACACTTTGAAGAATTAACTATAAAAGTCTTAGATCGCATTACAGTAAACCTCGGATATATCGGATTCAATTGTTCCCACTGGTTTTGTCCGATATAAGCGAAATCCGTTATATGCGTATACCGGAAAATGTCCTTTTTACGCATATATCGGATTTATATCCGGTATATGCGTAAATCGGATTTTATCCGTTATAAAAAGGCACTTCCTTGACTATGTTTCCAATGTACCTGGACTGGGCAATGAAAAGAGACGTAAGGTAATGAGAATTTAACTTTATTGGACTCTGAGCATAACAAATTGTTAATTAAGCTAGGCCCTGTTACGCCCGTCAGGCCTACGTTATTTCCAATAGTGAGGTTAAGATCTCATTCAATAAATCCCAGGGTGTTTTCTGGCAGCATTTGCCAGAATAACCCAGTTTTGTCGGCATTAAAAATGTCCTCTGCTTTAAAACGTCTCAGAATGTCAGCTAGCTTCGGAGCGCCACGATGCGGCCATCCGATATATGAGAGGGAAATTTAATGGAAATGCATTGGAACGGGACTGGAGTTTTTGTCCGAAATAGGCGAAATCCGTTCTAAAAAATCCGATATATGCAATGAATTTTTATTGGAAATGCATTACAGAAAAATCGGTTCTTTTTTATCTGTCCGTTGTGAGCGAATTTCCAATATATCCGAGTCCGATATATCCGAGGTTTACTGTATTACACCTATAGATGGGGTCTAATAGAAGGCCTTCTTGACACACTCACATAGCACAATCAAAGTTGTCCAACACGTGCATATGACTGAAAAAAAAAATACGATTTTGCCCATTATTCACAAGCGTTCTAACTAAGGAAAATGAGTTAGAATCCTTTCATTTTTCAGTATCTCTCTGTGAAAAAGGTTTGGACACCCCTGAGCTAGGAAGTGTTTTCCCCAAAAAAGACCCCCACGCTATAAACCCCATCTTGACTGCTGCCCATTCCAGTCGAGCCCTTCAGAAACCGAACAAATGCCGCCATCTCAACCCCGTTTGTAAAGCAATTATCTGAACCTTTGCCATCACTTACCTGACATTAGCAGAACATCGCATTTCATGAGCAACGAAGAAACACAGCGGGAAGATCCAAAGTCATCAACCCTGACGAGACTGATCCACACATAATAACACACGGCACGTGGACCCCGCTGTGTGCTCTCGGGCACAGTAGCTAAGTTGCTGACTTAATGTAATGTTCTGGATTCAATTGCTTTAGGCACAAAGGGGCTCAGAGACCTGAGGCTATCAATATCCAACAATAAAAATACTCACAAAGTACACAGGAATGTCATAGTCTGTGAAAACCTTACTTGTCTGTCAGCATATTTGGGACCTGCTTCGTGAAGAAGTCCATTAGCATTCTTATGACCTTTGGGCCTCCATCTTTCAGGACTACACGGCCACCATATTCCTACGGCAGCGCTGGACAGATGAGCGTTTGGTCTTTGAAGGCAACAAGAGCCTGAGCCTGGATGGACGGCTAGTGGAGCTGCTCTGGGTTCCTGACACCTTCATTGTGGACTCGAAGAAGTCTTTTCTTCACGACATCACTGTGGAGAATAGACTGATCCGCATCTTCCCAAATGGGACCGTCCTTTATGCGCTGAGGTCAGACAATGAACGTAATTGCTGGTTTATTGATTGTTGGATTTTTATTTTTTTTAAATTAGTAATTGGCTAAAGCTCATGAAGAAATGTGGGTTTGAGTTTGAGGTGTAATTGCAGAGCAGGGAGTTGTGTCAATGCTGCAATCAATGGATTGTAGGTGAGGAGGCGCATACGATCGAGTAATACAAAGAACTCTACGCTGTCAAAGCAGCAACGGTCCTCACAGTGGCGGGTGGATCGTGGAGACTAACCCAATCCACTTCATAATACAGTAAACCTCGGATATATCGGATTCAATTGTTCCCACTGGTTTTGTCCGATATAAGCGAAATCCGTTATATGTGTATACCGGAAAATGTCCGTTTTACGCATATATCGGATTTATATCCGGTATATGCGTAAATGGGATTTTATCCGTTATAAAAAGGCACTTCCTTGACTATGTTTCCAATGTACCTGGACGCGCAGGCAACGCTGCAAACGCTGCAAATGACGTCGTATAGCGGCCTGTCACCATTCGGCGAATCGGAGCGCCACAATGCGGCCATCCGATATATGCGAGGGAAATTTCATGGAAATGCATTGGAACGGGACTGGAGATTTTGTCCGAAATAGGCGAAATCCGTTATAAAAAATCCGATATATGCAATGAATTTTTATTGGAAATGCATTACAGAAAAATTGGTTCTTTTTTATCTGTCCGTTGTGAGCGAATTTCCGATATATCCGAGTCCGATATATCCGAGGTTTACTGTATTACACCTATAGATCGGGTCTAATAGAAGGCCTTCTTGACACACTCACATAGCACAATCAAAGTTGTCCAACACGTGCACATGACTGAAAACAAAAATACGAGAAGACACACACTTGTGGAATTTTGCCCATTATTCACAAGCGTTCTAACTAAGGAAAATGAGTTAGAATCCGATATCGATATATGCAATGAATTTTTATTGGAAATGCATTACAGAAAAATTGTTTCTTTTTTATCTGTCCGTTGTGAGCGAATTTCCGATATATCCGAGTCCGATATATCCGAGGTTTACTGTAGGACCCCTGCTACGTCACAATTATAGAAACCATCAATAATATACATCAACAACTACAAAATACGAACCTCTACACAACAGAAACAATTTTTATTCTGGCAAAAAAACCTCCATCTTCTATGCGTGTCGCAACCATTCACACTCGCATTCATACTTATGGACAATTTGGAGTTTCCAACTAACCTAACATGTTTTTGGAATGTGGGAGTAAAGCAGAGTACCGGGAGAAAACACATGTAAACTCCACATAAAGATGCCCAAGCAGAAACTCAATCTGCTGACTGTGTGACCTACTGTCCACGGCCCATGACAAAAATTAAAATAAATAAAATACGTCACACGAGACTTTCAGTCAAAGTGGTAAACAAATCTTTTTCAGGCTGACATATATTTTTTTTTAAATAACTCTGATGTACCGATGAACAACTCCATATCTGTCTCATTTCTTCATGTCACAACAACAATGAAGTGCTGCCATTCATGTAATGATGCATTCAAGTTACATTGGTAACTTTGGGTGTTATGGAATATTGATCACAATCGACACAAAAATTCTGACAGCAAGTTGGCACTGATGAGTTTGAAATCGGATTGATTGCATGTGACATGGGCCTGCACTACTGATTCCGAAGGCCCTGGGCAGATGACATTGTTATGGCTAAATCTAACATACACCATTGGAAGCAGTACATTAACGAGACATGCTACAAAATGAACATAGTAATAGACTTTTGGCAATAAATGAATATAATTTCATGGAACAATTGAAGATGTGAACGCAGCTCAGCGAGCCTTATAGCGTATTTCTAACATGTATTGCTTTGTATACAAGATTACACAACATTAATGAGTTGTGTAGAATGATCAAAATTGAGAGTATTCTGATGATTATGATTATTATTTGTATAGTATTCTTTAACTTTATCAATGGGTTATGTAAGACTCAGTCTGCAGTCCCGAATCCTCGACTCGCCAACCAATTTGAGATATTGTACCCAATGATTGTGAACTTCTTCTGAACTACAACAAAGTAAAGAGGTCAAATTTCACATGGGAGTCATCCTCGCGGTTGCAATTGGCAGCTACGCAATCAACAAAGCGGGGAGACATTTATGGGGATATATTGCAGTGGCGAAATTGAGTTGGGTATTCCCACTCAGTTGAGTTGGGCTTCACCGGATTACATCCCTCATAATGGATGGCACGCTGCTGCCAGGAGGGCGTGTCTGTTGTGTGTTTGTCTTATTTCTATCCGCCCCATTCTCATTCATCCTCAGTCAGTTGCATGGTACATGCAGATGAACAATGATTCCAGCCCCAACCTAAAGGGGGTCCCAATGGGCCACTTAATGAAAAGTGAAAGGATGCACTTTGATATTTTCTAAACCAGTTATACGTATTTCAAGAACAAAACTTCATTTTGTTTGGTTTGTTTCTCATAATGTTACGAAAAATACTTTAATATTTCAACTCTCTGCTACTACGACATTGTTTTAACTCATAATATTCAGAGTTTATTCTCGTGTGAAAGTGGAGAATTTGAAGTACTTGGGGTCAACAGTTCAGAACAATGGAGATTGTGAAAAGGAGGAGGAAGAATTTCAGCTAAAATGAAAGGAAACTGTGGTGAGACCAGCCATGTTGTTTGGTCTACAGACAGTGCCACTAAAGAAATGACAAGAAACAGAACTGAAGATAACAGAGATGAGAATGCTAAGGTTCTCATTGGGAGTGACCAGGATGGATAGGATCATGAAGGAGTACATCAGAGGGACATTACATATGTTTGGATGGAGGAGATTTGTTTGTTGTTACGACCCCTGAAGGGAAAAGCCCAAAGAGAAAGAAGAAGATTCTTCTCAAATTGTCACCAAAAATTACAATTCAAAAAAAATATTAGATATTAATTTTTTTTAATTAAAATATATATTTTTTTTATTTAAAAAAATCTTCTTTGTCATAAGAATTTTATATTTTAACATTATACTATTAAAATGCTACTTTTACTAATAATATTATAACACTATTCTCATAAAAATACAGCTTTTAATATTTTGACATCATTCTCGGAACTCTTTTTTTGTTTTCTTGTTAAATTATATTTTTAGAAATTTCTACTGGATAATAAAAAAAAAAAAAACAGCCACGCGCCACAAACGGCCCCTGCAATGCACTTTGATCACCCATGCCTGAACCCCTAATCATATTTCTACACGCCATACAAAGACATCGCCCTTTCATTTTTCTTCACTTTTATTGTGGCAATCCATTCATTCATCCATGTTGTATACGCGCACACTACTGTAGTACTGTAGCTTATCCTGGGGAGAGTGAAGCGGGCCAAAAGAATGGGGGTGGCAGGGTCTACCTTTGGGAATTGTGGCTGAGGAAAGAGTGCGGTGAGGAATGAGGTGTTTGCGCTTTGGTAAATGTTTCAGTGCTTTGCCTAAGGGAATACATGAGAAAGCACTGAGATAAATGTACAGTAGAGTGGTTTGGAGCAGAGATTCATTGAAACAACGTCTGGGGATTCATTCACATTAAAAGGCCAGTGATAAAATCACAATCAGGAGAGTAATTTAGACGGACAGGGTTGCTGTTCAGAATTTATTTGAAAAAAAAAATATCATAAATGTGCCTTATCATTATTAGGCATTATCAACTCTGCATACAAAACAATTACATTTAATGCATGTTTGTCATTGTTAGAATATTGGACTTATGCATCAAGCTAGTATATGAAAAAATCATTTTAACTATCTAATTCTTGCAGAAATGTATAACAGAAGTATGGACTTTTTTTTTTCCCGCAGTGCATCAGTTATTATTTAAGTCATGCACGACTTGCTGTAATTACCATATATTCCAGACTATTAGTCACTCTGGAGTCGGCTGAGTCAAAAAGTGCGTAGTGAAGAGGAAACAAACACACGGTATGTAAATCGCACTGGAATATAAGTTTACTGATATTTACAGTATCATCAGAGAACGCTTATTTTATTTATTTTGTCATGGCACCGCTCCCGACAAGATTAAATACACAAGAGAAGAAGACGAAGCCAGAGGAGGGGGAGGGGGGGGGGCAATGTTTACACCAGTGGTTCTCATTTATTTTCTGTCATGCTCCCCCGCGGCACAAAAAGGTTCTCACCCCACCCCATTTGAAATACTATTGAGAAACTAATCAAATCTATTTATTTATCTGTGCTGTACAGACTGAACTCAAAACTATAATTGTAATATATGTCATATTTTTAAGGATAAGGATACATAAATGTCAGAATATTTTCAATGAAGATACTTTTAATACGTAAAATGACACCAAAACATATCAAACGGGCGTATTTTAAAACCTAAACTTCATTTGGGTATCGAGAAATGAATAAAAATAGACTGAAAATCATACGTTTATGACATCTGTCGTGGCAGATCACTTCATCTGCAAGGGAAAAGACTTTTAGAAATTATTCCGTATGTTCTGTATCACTCAATTTGTGCGATTAACTGCGTCATGAGCTCAAATCACTGAATTATTGCGGCCACTGGGTGTCACCAAAAACAAACCATAATCCCATTTTAACTTAAATGCAGCACATATACAGTATAATATACTGTTTTATGCAGTATAAAGTTTTTACATATAAGTCACAGCACCAGCCAAACTATGAAAAAAAGTGGGACTGCTGAATGCCAAATAAGCCCCTCTACCTTCACTTACATTATTATTATTTATTTAAATTATTTAAATTATTTGGGCAATTTACTGTTCACGCTGTACTTTACATTATGTTGTTCATATTTGGTGTCTATTCTATCTATTTATTCTCCACATTATTATTATTATTATTATTATTTATTATTACTTATCTTCTTTTGTGTCTGTTATTATATGGGAGCCAGGCAATGACATTTCGTTGGCAATTTCACTACTGTGTTTTTGTGTAATGACAATAAAGGGAGTCTATCTATCTATCTATCTATACATATACTGTTTGTTCATTTTTTGCTGATGATTGTTTTTTTTGGTGTTTATTCACAGTTGAAATCTATATATAATCACTTGCAAATGCGTTTCATTAACACACTGTTCAGTTGAAATTAACAAACGCTGCATTCGTGTCCTGTAGGATTACCACCACTGTGGCCTGCAACATGGATTTGACCAAGTACCCAATGGACAAGCAGACCTGCACACTCCAACTGGAGAGCTGTAAGTCCTCCTTTTTGCTGCACTACCACATCCGAACTTTATTTTAATGCACAGGCAGCATCGAAAATGGTTGCTGGTGCTGAAAAGTGTCCTCTGTCCACCAGACGGAGCCCAGAGGAGGCTGACACCATCGCAGCACCTCAATGAATGTGTTGTTTAGATCCAAACATTCTGGCAAAACTTATATAGTTTTTATATAGTTTTTAAATAGTTTGTCATTTGAAACTCATATTGGTACTTATTTGTATATTTGTCATGTAGTGTTCATAGTAAGATGACACAGTGAGTCAGACTATTGTTATACGGTTTTATATACTAACCCCCTGCAACGGGTTGACAGCCTCGTTGAGAGTATACTGATACGTGATTGGCCAGAGGCGGGGGCCAGCCAATCACAGGGCACATAAAGACAAACAACCATTCACACTCACATTCATACCTATGGACAATTTGGAGTCGACAATTAACCTGGCATGTTTTTGGAATGTGGAGAAAGCCCACGCATGCACAGGGAGAACATGCAAACTTCACACAGAGATGGCCGAGGGTGGAATCGAACTCTGGTTTTCTAGCTGTGTGGCCTGCACGCTAACCACTTGACCACTGTGCAGCCCAGCACGGGTTTATAAAACGAAATTTTATGTGCAAAAAAACTATATATATATATATATATATAAAAAGGAGTTCCATCCACCCTCTCTGATCTGTCGTCATTCGTGATCTGTAAAAGACAGCCATGCAGGCTTAGCTTATTGTGGTCCCTGCCAAAAGCCCACCAAGACCTCAAGCGCCAAATGAAGCAGCGAAGGAGCCACAATCCTCCTTCACAGACAAAAAGACATCTGGAGGTTGAAGTTAAGTAACTGAGAGGATGATGGATCCTTCCTCCGCTGCCTCGAGAAATCCTGGCTAAATATCCGCACCTCTCGTCTCTTACACTTTCTTCAAGTTCCTCTTTCATCTCGCTCTTCTTTCTCTTGTCCTTTATTCTCCCACCTTTCTCGCATGTGTTAATTTGTTGTCAAAGATTTATCTCTTTCAAAGTTATGCAGAAAGTCGGGAGACACCGAGCTTTAATATCAGGATTGCACTAAAATATTTAGTGGCGGTGTGAACAATATCATTTTCAAGGAATACTTTACCAGTATTAGTTCCATCTCCTCGACGAGATGTTCCCATAATTGTCAAGCCAAGATAGGGAGAACAAATAGCTGTTGAATCATCAACCATCGCCCTTTATTAAGCACGCTCCGGTTAATTATTCAAGCATTCCATAACATGGCTCCATGACAGGTAATTAATGTACAGCAGCTACACGACACTTTAGGCCCTCTTTTGTATCTTTTGCGCCCTCTGGTGAACAATGTGGGAAACACACCAAAGACATTCAATTCTGCACATATTTAAAAACTGAAAGCATGCATTTTTTTTCAACTTTATGCTCCTCCTAATTTTATGACATAATTCTTGTGTAAAATTATGACTTTTTCTAGTTAGAATAAAACTTTAATTTAACTTTATTCTCCTAAAATGACAGCTGTTTTTGCATATCTGTTGCAAACTTGCTAAATTTATTTTCATAATTATGACTTTATTGCCATATTTTGACTTTATTAGCGGCAGGTGGGTAAGAACAGGAGCGTAAAAGGTGGACCACCAAACAAGGTGGACCAAACCAGGAAGAACTACAAAATAAGAAGAACTAGTCAAGGGAATAAAAGGGAAAGCACAAAAACGTATTAAATAAAATCACTGCAGACGTTTATGATTTAATACTATTGTTATGATTGTGGTTTGAATAACGTATGTTGCTCTTCTTATGTAGCTAAAGACATTAGATCAACTAAATTGAACACATCACATCATACAGTGTAGTTTTACACAACTACACACCCCTATCGTTGTGATATTTGAGAATATGTGAGCAGTGGCTATGCTTGTTATTGAATTAATATTCAATCTGGGTTATAAAAGGATTCTAAGGCTGGCGCAATATGCATTATGATTAGTGTGTTTCATCACAAATCCATATCCATTAACAATTCCTATTTGTGTCAAACTTTGTTTGCTTGATAACTCTGACAACATTGATTCCACTGTGTTGAGAACATATTAAATATTAACATCTGGGCAGAGGTTTCGTGTTCATGGTTATCGTATTCTCAGGGCATCGAATCGATCTCAACTGGACTGTTCGGTTGTCTTAGAAGACATTTTGCCTCCCATGTGAGCAGATTTCATCAGTTCATACTCAGAACTACATAAGACAGCTCCAGTCTGGGTATTTTCACCGGAATAGTCCCGCTATCATCGATTCAATGCCCTGTGAATACACTGACTTGGATGAATGAGAATATTCATAAACATGGACCAAATATTTATTCACTAAGGCGGAGGCATGCTCCAAATCAATATTTACCATGTACAATCAAATGTACAAATATGACAGAAAATTACATCATACTATCAAAACAATAAAAGCTAAATAATTAGAAATAATTAGCTTAATTAGAAGGCTGTAAACAGGTTTTCTATAAATATTCTACAAATATTCCATTTACAAATAAGGAATCCTACTTTGCTGAAATTAATTTATTACCGTCGGTTTTAGAATTGATAATCCAGACATTACTGTACAATCTTTGACCAACTGCAGTTGTTACAACTGAAGCCATTCAAAGTACATGAAGAAAGTACAGTAAACCTCGGATATATCGGACTCAGATATATCGGAAATTCGCTCACAACGGACAGATAAAAAAGAACCGATTTTTCTGTAATGCATTTCTAATAAAAATTCATTGCATATATCGGATTTTTTATAACGGATTTCGCCTATTTCGGACAAAATCTCCAGTCCCGTTCCAATGCATTTCCATGAAATTTCCCTCGCATATATCGATCGGATGGCCGCATCGTGGCGCTCCGATTCGCCGAATCGTGACAGGCCGCTATACGACGTCATTTGCAGCGTTTGCAGCGTTGCCTGCGCGTCCAGGTACATTGGAAACATAGTCAAGGAAGTGCCTTTTTATAACGGATAAAATCCCATTTACGCATATACCGGATATAAATCCGATATATGCGTAAAACGGACATTTTCCGGTATACGCATATAACGGATTTCGCTTATATCGGACAAAACCAGTGGGAACAATTGAATCCGATATATCCGAGGTTTACTGTATTTGCCATTCAGCAGCTCCACCACTAACCCCCCCAAGGGTATGTGTGGGTGGGTGGGTGGGCACAAGCTGCTTTATTTTATATTGCAGGTCTGCAATAGAGAGAAACTGTATACTGTATGTACTGTGTGTACTGTATGTGTACAATAGACCACACGGATAATCCCAGGGGAATCAGGAACACTGAAAAAAAAAAAAAAAAAAAATTGTTCGCCCGATTGTGGAACTGTGTTGAGTGGAATTGCAAATTTGATCAGCAAACAAATTGTTCGGCCGTATTGTGTCGTGTTTATTTGCTGGAGGCAAAATGATTGAATCTTTGGGAAATGGATGGTGGGGGGGGGTACTGTTGCGGCTCTTTGAATGTCGTATTGCCTTGCCCACAGTAGATGCCCCTCAAGGGGAACACATCCTCTTCAATATAGCCTTTCTGAGGACTTTCGCGCTTGAACTGCTCTAAGAGGGACTTTACCGCCAACTGAAACTTGTAATCCCATAATAACCCGACCGTGGGAGGGGTAGAACTTAGTACAGTAGTTAATTCACTTTCCAAGGTGTCCTCACCAGTGCTATATTTTGATTCATTTTCATGTGTTTCTTCTTCTCCAGGGGGCTACAATATCAACGATGTCATGTTCTACTGGACCAGGGGGAATGAGTCTGTCAGCGGCCTGGACACCCTTCAGCTTGCTCAGTACACAGTCGAGGACCACTACACCTCCGTGTCAGAGGCTATCTACGAAACCGGTAACTTTGTATACTCTTAATACTTGTACACATTCATGGTATGTGATGCATGTACTGTATATGACCGAGTCACAAACGCCCCAGTAGAACCCTGGTTGCATCTGAGCCTGTGATGAGCCCTGAGGCTAAACACCTTTTTGATCCAATGACATGAAGGCCATTAACTGTTTGTTGTCCTTCAGAGCATATTCCCTTGTGAATAAAAAAGTCTGTTTTTTCTGCTTGAAAATACATATTCAGTTACGTTCCAATGTACCGTATCATAGAGTTACTGATAAAAATATCAATTATGATACTTGAAGCCAAGGGATATCCAAAGTACGGCTTGGGGTCAATTACGACCCAATGCTGTTTTGCTATTAGTCCATAGAACATTCTAAAAATATACTAAGTATACAAGAAAACTAAAACAGAAAAAAAAGCAAAAAAATGGAAAAACCCAGAAGTCATTTTACAAGTATAAAGTCAAAATATTGAGAGAAAATAAAAAAATTAACATCAGAAGAAAAAAACAAAACAAAACATGATTTTAGTAGTATAAAGTTGAATTATTAAAGAAAAAAAACTTTTTAAAGATATAGTAGTATGAGACAGACAAGAAAATATTTCTTACTTTTTTAGGGATTTTGGGGTTTTTTCTCCGGGTACTCCGGTTTCCTTCCCCATTCCAAAAACATGCTAGGTTAATTAGCCACTCCAAATTGTCCATAGGTATGAATGTGAGTGTGAATGGTTGTTTGTCTATATGTGCCCTGTGATTGGCTGGCGACCAGTCCAGGGTGTACCCCGCCTCTCGCCCGAAGACAGCTGGGATAGGCTCCAGCACCCCCCGCGACCCTCGTGAGGAAAAGCGGTAGAAAATGAATGAATGAATGAATAGTAGTATGAGACAGACAAGAAAATATTTCTTACTTTTTTAGGGATTTTTGGGTTTTTTCTCCGGGTACTCCAGTTTCCTCCCACATTCCAAAAACATGCTAGGTTAATTAGCCACTCCAAATTGTCCATAGGTATGAATGTGAGTGTGAATGGTTGTTTGTCTATATGTGCCCTGTGATTGGCTGGCCACCAGTCCAGGGTGTACCCCGCCACAGTATGCCTCCAGTTGCCCTCTTGAGGATAAATGGTAGAAAATGAATGGATGGAAGTCATTCTATTTTAAATAAGTATTTTGACTGATGTAATGTAATTTAATAAAATGCAGTTAGACGGAAACTAGATGTCGAATTACATTTATAAAGCACTTGCTAGTTTTGTCTTAAGCTTTATGCTAAATTGTGTAGCATACCTAATGGTATGTACAGTACATTAATCCCTCACCACTTTTGCGGCTTTTTCAAAAATATATTAATCAATAAGTCATGCAGTTTTGGGGTTGAAGGCAGCCTTTCAGTAGTCAAAAAATATGCACTGTATTCAAGGAAATGTTAGGTATTTGTTGCTGATGATATATGGTATATATGGTATTTCGCACTGGTCACTTGATGTCAGTAATGTTACTGCAATGTACAGCGAAACGCACAAGCACCAGTCAGAGCAACAGTGTCAATTCATTCATTTTCTACCGCTTTTCCTCACGAGAGTCGCGGGGTACACCCTGGACTGGTGGCCAGCCAATCCCAGGGCACATATAGACAAACAACCATTCACACTCACATTCATACCTATGGACAATTTGGAGTCGCTAATTAACCTAGCATGTTTTTGGAGGGAAACCGGAGTACCCGGAGAAAACCCACGCATGCACGGGGGAGAACATGCAAACTCCACACAGAGATTCTAGTTCTGAGGTCTGCGCGCTAACCACCCGACCGCCGTGCAACCAAGATATTTGCTTATGTTTTGTATATATTTTCTGAAAGGTCACTACCCAAAGTTGGTCTTCCACTTTGAACTGAAGAGGAGCATCTTGTACTTCATCCTGGAGACATATGTCCCCTCAAGCCTGCTGGTTGTCCTCTCTTGGGTGTCGTTCTGGATTTCCCTGTCCTCTGTTCCAGCACGTATTTGTATAGGTATGTACAAGTATTTCTTCTCGAAGTTCTTTCTTCTCGTTTGGTTTGGTTGAATTTACCAGGTATCAAACTGTGAGACGAGTGCAGAAAGGAACAATGCAACCATTTGTATAATAATACGTTGATTGACATTGACATCAAATGTTTATCTTAATAAATAAATGTGTTCCACGCTAGGAGTGACCACCGTGTTGACGATGACCACGCTGATGATGGGGGCCCGCACTTCGCTGCCCAACGCCAACTGCTTCATCAAAGCTATTGATGTGTACTTGGGAATCTGCTTCAGCTTCATCTTTGGGGCCCTCATCGAGTACGCTGTGGCCCACTTCTGCACCCTCACCTATAGCGACTCGCACATGCTCATGGTGAGACACTCCTGTTGCTATACATCGAGGTAGTTATTCAAGTTCTCAGTAGCAGTTGACTGCATTCAAATTCGGGATGGGTACCGAAACTTTGTGTCGTAAATGGTAGTCGGCGTACTGAAAAACTAAGTCTAAAATCTGTGCTAAATAATGCAGATTTGACCACCAGCAACAAGTGCTTGAAGGTGATCTTGTGAAAGTAACGTCCATTAATTAAACGTTAAACATTAGTCAAACGTTGAGTTGCATTTACGAACAGCAGAATTCTGGATGAACTTTTTAAAATCTGCACGAAATCTCGTAGAGAAACAAATATTCAAACCTTGGTTTGCATGAGTTTTATTTGAATTTAGGTCGAACTTTTGCTTCGGTTTGCATACATTCTTCAGTTAGCAGTCAATGTTGTGTTATACATAAACAGATTGCGTAAGTCCAACTGTGTTCTTGATGCGCTGTATCGTTAGGAGCCTGCAAATACATGGAAACTGGCACCATCTATGATGTCATCAGTGACTCTGTAGTTCTTTGCTAACTAACACAGTTATGCATACCTTCTTTATCAAAATGCTGGGACTTGCAACTTTGTTTATCTCCATTTTGTGTTACTTTATCGAAAGATCGAAAGAAAAGTAAGGACTTGAGGTGATAAACGAATGAATGAATTCAAGAAATAACTGCTTGACTTTATTCATCATTTACAGTTATCCCTCACCACATCACAGTTATAGTAGAATATCCGAATAAATCATAATTTCATGGTTGAATACAGCCTATTATTAATAAAAAATATGCATGTTTTAGCAAGATGTTTGGCCTGAATTAAACATTTTAAAGCAATGCTTAAATTAAATAAAATACAAATATAAGACATTTACAAAATACATTTAAAGACGAACTCTAGTCACTATTGGTCATTAATTAAATTAAAGAAATGTTACATTAATTAATTAGCCACCGCAGGAAGTACAGGTAGTAACAATGCTAACATGTTTGAGTCTATATGATGTCTTATTTTCTATTATTATGTAATACAAGTCGAGTGTAAAGGTGACTATAGGGATGTTATTTCATGTCTTAGAGGGTTCTTATAATGTAAAAAATCAATATCGAAGGTCATAAACAGGTTTGTTATGCCCTAATTTTTTAACAAATTTTTAACAAATTAATTAGATTACTTATAACACTTACTTATAATACTTATAAATGACAATTGAAATGTGTACATGAAAATGTAACATCACTTTTATGTTTGAAAACTGTGGTTGGTGAAGACAGCCAGCAGAGTGGAGAGAAAGGGGAGGGGTACCTTCGTACTCGATTAAAAGAGGGAGGGGGGGTACCTTCGTACCCAATAAAAAGAAGGAGGGGAGGGGTACCTTCATACTCAATAAAAAGAGGGAGAGGAGGGGTACCTTCGTACTCAATAAAAAGAGGGAGAGGGGGGTACCTTCGTACTCAATAAAAAGAGGGAGAGGAGGGGTACCTTCGTACTCAATAAAAAGAGGGAGGGGGTACTTTCATACTCAATAAAAAGAAGGAGGGGAGGGGTACCTTTGTACTCAATAAAAAAGAGGGAGAGGGGGGTACCTTCGTACTCAATAAAAAGAGGGAGAGGAGGGGTACCTTCGTACTCACTAAAAAGAGGGAGAGGGGGGTACCTTCGTACTCAATAAAAAGAGGGAGAGGGGGGTACCTTCATACTCAATAAAAAGAAGGAGGGGAGGGGTACCTTGTACAGTCCATCACAGTTCCAATTTTGCGGCTTTAATCACCGTTTCTTCAGAATATCCGAATAAATCATAATTTCATGGTTGAATACAGCCTATTATTAATCAAAAATATGCATGTTTTAGCAAGATGTTTGGCCTGAATTAAACATTTTAAAGCAATGCTTAAATTAAATAAAATACAAATATAAGACATTTACAAAATACATTGAAAGACAAGCTCTAGTCACTATTGGTCATTAATTAAATTAAAGAAATGTTACATTAATTAATTAGCCACCGCAGGAAGTACGGGTAGTAACAATGCTAACATGTTTGAGTCTATATGATGTCTTATTTTCTATTATTATGTAATACAAGTCGAGTGTAAAGGTGACTATAGGGATGTTATTTCATGTCTTAGAGGGTTCTTATAATGTTAAAAAAATATTTCAAAGGTCATAAACAGGTTTGTTATGCCCTAATTTTTAAACAATTTTTTAACAAATTAATTAGATTTACATGATTTCTTATGGAAATTAATATTAATAGGATAAAATGTGGCAAATTTACTGTATTTTAGTGTATAGATGCTAACCAAAGTTCCATTGTATTTGGTTAGCAGGTTTGGTTTGCTTTCTACCGAAAGCCATTTGAGTTATGATGATGTCTCCAGTCCCAGTATGACGCTCTCTTTAACTGTTCTACAGTACGGCCACCAAATGCACAACTTGGATGATGAGATGAACGGCATCGTCACCACCATCTCCACCCACCGCGAAAGGGCAAAGAGACGCAAGGAGCCCGACACGGGTCCCGCTCCTGCTCCCGCCTCCACTGAATTGGCCGCCAGCCCATCGAGCCCAACGGGCAGCGAGCCCAAACACGAGGCGCCGCCGCCAGAACCCACCAACTGGTGCCTCACTCTTCTGGCCACACTTCGGAAAGTGCTCAGTTTCATAAGCTGCTGTCATATAAAGAACCCGCATCACATAGACAACTACTCAAGAGTCACCTTCCCTTTGTCTTTTGTCATTGTTAACCTTCTTTACTGGACATATTATCTGTACTTTTAGCGTTTATCACAGTATTTAGACTTTATTATACTTTAAGCGTTTCTAACGAGGTGAGTTTTTGTATGTTTGAGTTCACAGGAAGGAAAAGGTTCATGCCTTCATAACCTCGGTACTGCTTTCATTTGTGAGCACAAACTTTGAATATTGGATCCACTCTGAATTCTAAGCTGTTCTAGCCTCCGTGATGCAAAGCGGTGAGCTTTGACACTCATTAACGTGACATAAAGTATATACATATTTATCACTGTAACGCAATTATCGGAATTGCGTCGCCGCTCTGGGTAAGCGGATAACACGGAGAAGATAGAGCTGTAATTTATGGCTAAAATGTCCAGCAGTGCTGAGGCAGGACGAATGGTTGTTCCTCTTTTAGTCTCACTTGTGATGGATTGATACCGTATTCATTTTTTCCTCTCTGCCTGAAGGTACAACTTTTGAGGAAAATGGAAAAAAATGGAAGAGCGTTGAATGGAAAAAAAAAAGGAGAAATCGATGCGGAAGAATCAGTTATGATGGGAGGGTTTTAAAAACTATAGAACCCAATATTTTTCTGTCTTGTTCTTCCTATAGTATAGTATTTATGTAAATTATGTGACAGGGAATAGCACAAACAATTTCCTACAAAGCTCATAACTCCGCACTATACTGATATCAGTCACTGTTAAATGAGTTCACTAAATATTGTACTCATAACAAAATCATAATCAAATCAGCCAAATGTTGTATGTATCGTATGTAGCCTAATTTATCTTGGTTTTTATTACGACTTAGTTCCAAAAGGTCAGACAAAAAAATCTGTTTAAAATCTGTAAATCTGTTCCAGATTAACGGAAAACACATTTTAAAGACAATAAACATAATTTTGAAATACTTATAAATGACGATTGAAATGTGTACATGAAAATGTAACATCACTTTTATGTTTGAAAACTGTGGTTGGTGAAGACGGCCAGCAGAGTGGAGAGAAAGGGGAGGGGTACCTTCGTACTCGATTAAAAGAGGGAGGGGGGTACCTTCGTACCCAATAAAAAGAAGGAGGGGAGGGGTACCTTTGTACTCAATAAAAAGAGGGAGAGGAGGGGTACCTTCGTACTCAATTAAAAGAGGGCGGGGGGTACTTTCGTACCCAATAAAAAGAAGGAGGGGAGGGGTACCCTTGTACTCAATAAAAAGAGGGAGAGGAGGGGTACCTTCGTACTCAATTAAAAGATGGAGGGGGGTACTTTTGTACTCAATAAAAAGAAGGAGGGGAGGGGTACCTTCATACTCAATAAAAAGAGGGAGAGGGGAGTACCTTCGTACTCAATAAAAAGAGGGAGAGGAGGGGTACCTTCGTATTCAATAAAAAGAGGGAGAGGGGGGTACCTTCATACTCAATAAAAAGAGGGATAGGGGGGTACCTTCATACTCAATAAAAAGAGGGAGAGGAGGGGTACCTTCGTACTCAATAAAAAAGAGGGAGAGGGGGGTACCTTCGTACTCAATCAAAAGAGGGAGAGGGGGGTACCTTTGTACTCAATAAAAAGAGGGAGAGGAGGGGTACCTTTGTACTCAATAAAAAGAGGGAGAGGGGGGTACCTTCGTACTCAATAAAAAGAGGGAGGGGGGGTACCTTCGTACTCAATAAAAAGAACGAGAGGGGGGTACCTTCGTACTCAATAAAAAGAGGAAGGGGAGGGGTACCTTCGTACTCAATAAAAAGGACACAAAGACCGAAGCGGTACATGAAAAGTGGTGCAAAATTCTGGCGAAAACTTTTGTCATGAAGGGTGCCGGAAAACTGGAGGAGGTTTGACTGGTATTATTTATGTTTTCTTATACTGTATAATGATGGTCGCCATGACGACAGACCATCTCTTGTGCATGGACACGCCTTTTTACTGCAGTGAAAAATATAATATATACCCAAGCAGTTCATCCTCAGCTGTATACAAGTTATACAGCAAGTATTGTAATAAGGCCTTTTGAAGTGTACATTATGCTGGTTTCCATTGCAACAGTATTGCTGTTATATTGAACACCAGTTCATGTAACTACAGTATATACAAAAAACATTTTATGTCCTCAAAGTGTTTATACTGGAATTATATTGCTGCTTGACTTCTTTTTAAATGTTTATATCAATTTATGTTGTACAGTGGAGGAATGAACGGATATTTTTGGTTTTCAGTTTTTGATCATTTTGAGTTCTGTGAAACTTAAGTAATTATTATACGGTGTCAATACAGTGGCGAAATCCGCACGCATAAAAACCACCACTCTCCTTGCGCTCTGAGGAATTGTAATGTTTTTTGCTGACTTGCAAGCGAGAAAATGGAGGCTATGATGACCTTCACTGCGGCATCTGTTCAACGTCCGCCTCCAGAGTGCCAACACAAAAAAAGTGATTATGGTTTTTATGAGCGTGGTTATTGGCACTGCATTGACATCGTACAATCCATCCCTCCATTTCCTCGACCACTCGTTCTCAGTAGGGTCGTAGTGGTATGCTGGAGTCTATCCCTGCTCGACACCGCAGGGCACATTCCATATCATCATGTCAAGTATTGCCTTTTATTGTTGCCATTTGCAAAGCTGTTTGCCTCCATTGCATTTTCAGTCTCTTTCACTCCAACCAGTGAGCACAAAGAAAAAGAAAAAAAAAACAGATTTATACTATAAAGGACATTTAAAGCCACTTTTACAGTGATACATGAATCGTGAAACATAATAAGACAAAGCACAAACTTAATGCAATGTAGTCTTTGCTAGCTTTGCTAGCTTCCACCATTGAGTGATGCCGGTTGGCTACGGATGATGTGAACCAAAGATTCTAAACAGTATTGGTTTAAAAGTGCATTTTTTAATGGTGGCAGGAAGTCAGTCAACAGATCAACATGTCCTCTGAGACAGTGGCTTGAAAAAGTATTCATACCCTTTGAACTTGAAAGAAATATTTTTTTGGGACAATTGTGAAGTAGAAAGGATAGGATTTTTGAGTTCTTTGCAAAACAGTTCAAAGTCAGACAGATGATTTCAGAATTCTGGCTTTAGGTCTGGACTTTGGGTTGTTTTGTTTCGATTGAAACTTTGGCTTTATGTTTTGGGTTGTTGTCCTCCTGGAACGTGAACCCCCACTACAGTCTCAAGTCTTTTCCGGACTCCTGAACAGGTTTTCTTCTGAGATTGCCCTGAATTTGGCTCCACCCACATACATTCCCATCAACTCGGATCGTCTTCCGTGTCCCATGTTGAATTTTCTGTATAGAATATTCCCGAGAGGCCAACAAAGGGTAGCCTTGGCGGAATCCAACCCTCACTGGGAACGAACCAAAACTCTGACACCATTCATACTGGGAACAAACAGCCTGAATTAGGAATCCCATGTTCCGTGGGTATTCCTCACAGAATTCTGAGAGAAACGGAATGGAATGTCTAGGCCAGGGGTGGGCATACTTTTTGACTTGCGGGCCGCATTGATTTAACAAAATTGACGGGGGGCCGGACTATATAGTATTTTACACGTAACAGTCCATTTGTACACGTATATTTTTACACATATTTTACACGTAAAAGTGTCAATCTGCTATATGTGCACTTTGAGATTATTTATTTGATGTAAAGTGCGTTAAATATAAATTAAAATTATTATTATTATTCATTCATTCATTTTCTACCTATCTAGGTCATTATATATAACACTCTGACTCACGTTGTCATCTTACAAATAACACTAAACTCATCACACAGCAACCTAACATTGAAAAGATATTCATTCATTCATTCATTCATTTTCTACTGCTTTTTCCTCACAAGGGTCGCAGGGGTGCTGGAGCCTATCCCAGCTGTCTTCGGGCGAGAGGCGGGGTACACCCTGGACTGGTCGCCAGCCAATCACAGGGCACATATAGACAAACAACCATTCACACTCACATTCATACCTATGGACAATTTAGAGTCGATTGAAAAGATATAACTGAGAAATATACAAACATGTACCAATATTCATTCATTCATTCATTCATTTTCTACCGCTTATCCTCACGAGGGTCACGGGGGTGCTGGGGCCTATCCCAGCTGTCTTCGGGCGAGAGGCGGGGTACACCCTGGACTGGTTTATTATTATTATTATTATTATTATTATGTACTTGTGTCCATTTTTTCAGGAGCATTTGTAAACAACAGACCACATCAAATAACGAAATTGATCAAGCCATGATGCCAGGTTGTATGTTGACTTTAAATGAAATACTTTGGAAAGAACAGACGGGCCATATTCAAACACTTGGCGGGCCGGATGTGGCCCCCGGGCCGTAGTTTGCCCACCCCTGGTCTAGGCAAATGCGTCAATGTTTTTTCTTCAGGACATTCCAAATGGTTGTAGTGATTATGACCAACGTGTGAAATGGTTTTGATTGATTTTCCATCTTCCCCAAGATTTACAGCTTGTTTTTTTTTTTACCCACAGGCAGTTCTCTGGTTTTCATGTTGTTTTCACCTCTAAACGTACGTAGTCTACACAGGCAAAACCTATCCGACCAAATCTGAAACTGAGCATAGACATTCCGTGTTATGTACTGATTGATAGGCAAAGTAATAGGACACATCTGGCAACAAAACACACCTGTAAGTCACATTTTCTGATACTTTTTCTAGCATGAAAACGGGTGGGTTCAAAGAAAAGATGCTATGGGGTCTCGTATTCATCTTTTCATGTCAAAACCAAATGTTTTCGGTATTGGTTTAGGTTTATGGTCATAACACGGCAAAATGGGAATACAAAGGGAATACTTTTTAAGCCACTGTTTATCAGACAACCGTTCATTCATTATTGCCGTAACATTCGCTCTTTTTGTGTTCATTTACGCTTAGTGCGGGTCTCGGATCTTCGTTGATGTGTTTTGAAATGACTGAAGCTCGCAGACCACGTAACGCATTGCCTTTTGAAACCATTTCAGCTGCATTGTTTTGAATACATTTTTCTATTGATGGCGTCATGACCTCCTTGCCTGATGATATAGTCAAATATTTCCTTTATACCTCCTTCCTGCATGCTTCTCAGTATATAACTTTGGTTTATTCTATATTTAAAATGATGGGAAAAGAACCATCGTCATGTTTTGATTGTCAATGATTGATTGAACAATCTTTTTACAGACAAAGATCACCTTCCTCTTATGTTGGGGAGTTAGTTCGATTGTCAAAAGGACCGCAAATGAAAAAGGAACATTTCATTTTACAACATGAAGAGCGTCTTCATAGCTCCGACTTCATCATGGACTCCACTTGATGGATACAAGGACCTGACTAAGGGTTTTGGATATTACAGGGACAAAATGCATTTCATCAACTGTGATAATCTACGACATTGGACACATTTCTCAGCGATGGACTGAACCATTTTCCCCTTTCATGTTGTAGGAATTGTCCAATAATACCTCATGTGATGTTGACCGCCACCCTGGGGCGTCTTCATGTGAATTGTATGAATACCGTAGCACTATATTGACATAGATATCGTTCTGAGCAACCTGTTGTAAATAAATCCCGCCAACACGCATGTTTATTGTAAAGAAATGACAGCAATAAAAGAATTCAAGTATATATGATAAATATGTAGTTCATTTTAAGCAGCAAGTGACTAATGTTTGGACACTCCATATGATAGCAGTGTGGATGGAGACCAGATGTCTGTATGGCGCTACGCTTCCTTTTTGGAGTGGAAATTATTCATCATATTGTAAAATACAAAAACTAGTGGCTACCCAAGATTGATGTGACTTTTTTTCCTGAATTAATACACATTTTGGCAGTATAGTAATTAATTAAAGTAATTAATCCCGCACCACTTTGCACTTTGACTTGCACGGTTTCACTTTATCATTGTTTGTCTCGGCTATATTCATGAATCATGCTTTACTATGGTGAAATACAGCCAATATTAGTAAAAAAATATGCAGATTGAAGCAAATGTTATGTATGTTTTTACCTGCAGCATTTTGAAGCGTAAAAATAGCTAAATGAGGTTATCATTTGATGTTGCAAACATTACAGGACATGCCCCAATAATCCAGGCTCAAAAAATAGAAGTTATTATGGGCAGATTTTGATAAAACGCTACATTAGCACAACAACCTACATTATGTTTCCCTACACGTTTTTCAGACTAGGACGAAATGCGAATGCTGGAAAAATCTTCAATTAGGCCAAAAATATGTAATATTTTATTTTATTATTATTATATATTAATAGTATTATTATATGATAATAATAATATTATATAATAATAATATTATTATATTATTATATTATTATATTACATTACAAATATGTAATATTTTATTTTATTATTATTATATAATTATAATATAATATTATAATAACATAAGAATATTATTATTATTATATATTATTATTATTATTATATTTATATTATTATATTATTACATATTTGTAATGTAATATAATAATATAATATAATAATAATAATAATAATAATAATAATAATAATAATAATAATAATAATAATAATAATAATAATAATAATATATAATTATTATATAATAATGATATTATTATATAATTTGTAATGTAATATAATAATATAATAATAATATAATAATAATAATATTATATAATTATTATATAATAATATTATTATATAATTTGTAATGTAATATAATAATATAATAATAATATAATAATATTATTATTATTATTATATAATATTATTATTATATTATTATAGTATATTAAAAATATGTAATATTTTATTTTATTATTATTATATAATTATAATATAATAAGAATATTATTATTATTATATAATAATAATAATAAAATAAAATATTACATATTTTTGGCCTAATTGAAGATTTTTATATAATAATATTATTATGTATTTTTTATTATCATATGTAATAATTATGCAATATGCATATATATATATTTACTAATAAGAGGATGTGCAGCAAAATCTACGTGGTGACTTGGGCGTTGAGGATAAAGTGATCTGCAATTTTTTAACTCAATATGGTTTGCCGGTCAGAAAGTTTACCCGCCTATTATATACTTGCTCCTGTATGCTGACTACTTCACTTTAACACAAAATACTCAAAGTACGTAGCATACAGAAAGGTACCACTGCCTTTAGAAAATAACGCTTTCTGTGATACTACGTATTGTACACAGGTACTATATGGTTAGATACCGTAGTTTGCACTAGTAGTGATATCATTGTAAGAGTTATCAGAAAGCCAAAGCATAATTCAGTTCCGGCAGGAGAATGTGAAGCTGACGGATGGAACGTGGAGGAAGAATTAGCACACAATCACATTTAGCACGAGTCAAAGCAATACAGTATCTCCATTTGTCTTAGCAGAGAAGCTACCTAAGAATGTAAAGAAGATAAATGATAACTAAAGTCATTGAGACTATTGATGCAGCCTTCATGGGCCCTTTGGAACCCGAGAGAGAAATTCATCTCTTTCCATGCATGTGTGTGTGTGTGTTCCAGCCATGTAGTGGGTCCTCAATGTCTCCTTATGATTATTATTATTATTATTATTATTATTATTATTATTAACTTTGCTCTTCTCATTTTGTATTTTCCAAATATTTCAACCTTGTTATTAAACAATCTTTGTTCTAATTGTAATATTCCCGGAATATTCTAATTCTATTGCCAGTATTGAACATGGAGTAACATATTCATGTACAAAAATGTAATTTTTTAATATATCCTCAGGCTTGTCTATTCATTGTATGTGTCAAAACTAAGTTGACTTGTTTTATGGTCATCTGAATTACTTTGAGGTCTTCAATTGTGTTCTCCTTATCCGCTTATGTTTGCAGTTTTGCACATATTATGCAAATTAAGATGCGTGACGTATCCATATCATGCAAGTCCTGTAAGTAGTCTCTGCTAATTTGAGCCATAAATAGCATGTCGTGTTGTCATGACGCCACAAGGCTTGTGTGATGCTCCGTGTGACCACCAGAGGGCGCCCTGGAATAACAGTTCAACTTGCCCAACCCTGCTGCAATAAAACAACACAATATTTATTTCTACAGTGATGTTATGGCCAGGTATCAGCATATTTAGTGACAGCCTTCCTGTTTGAGAAGAATTTTCTGCTATTATCGGGTTGTACCATTGCAGAGCTGGAGGTGGAGCCACTGGTATATGCATGTTAGAAAATGACTTAGGTGATGTAATATTGTATTTGTATATTGAATTTTTGTCAAACATGACAAATGTGTTCTAGTCAGACTGTCTGGCCTCAAAGGCCACTTAATCATGGAATTCCTAAATTAGGAATACTCTTGTTTTTAACCATGTAATTCCAGTTTAATCTGGCATGATATCATATTCCACTGATGCCATTTATACATTTCCTATATGGGGCATATTTGCATGTTCTTAGAAACTGCTATACTATACAGTGTTTGACGTGCGTCTATTTCGGAATTTTTTAGTCTCCCTACTGAAGTGTGCGTACGAGCACACAACAGGGTAGTTATCCCAGTTGTCGGTCGACACTAAACTGAAAATATCGAACACTTTCATCAAATCAATACAGTGGCGTTGATGTCTTGACGTCGTTTCAAAGTGTTCACTCCAATGGCTTCAACGTCACACGACACTTTGGTGAGTATCCAAATAAAGTTGTGGACACAATAACATATTTCCACTTTCTGCTGTTACAGTCTACTTGCATGAGGGCCAAATGGCACATAGTACATAGGGCCCTAAGAGAGCTGCACTTGCAGGGTTGAAGGGTCATTGCATCGCCAGTTTGCAAATCAAATGGACATGTTTATGAATATGAATGAATATTCAAAACGAATATTTTTACAGCTAGCTTAATGCTTAATGTTGACATTCATCCATCCATCCATCTTCTATGCCACTTATGCCACAAGAAACAATACAAGCAGTTTATATGACTATATTGACACTTACTATGGTACCCATTATGGTATTGTATACTTCGGTACGGGACAAAAAAAAAAAAAAAAAAAAAATATATATATATATATATATATATATATATATATATATATATATATATATATATTATTAAGAAAGCAGGAAGTGAACAAATGTAACAGTTACTGATTGTAAAAGTACCAGATGGAGGGGTAGGATTTAATAAGCTTTGCTTCTTCCTACTCCTTTTGGACATGTGGAACTGGGAACTGATTATGGGATGCATTCAATTGTAATCTGATGCATGTTCAAATGAAATAAAACCATTACCATTACCATTACTTATCCTCATTAAGGTCGTGGGGGTATGCTGGAGCCTATCCCAGCTGTCTTCGGGCAAGAGGTCACCATCCAATCCCAGGGCACATACAGACAAACAACCATTCACACTCACATTCATACCTATGGACAATTTTGGAGTGGCTAATTAACCTAGCATGTTTTTTGGAATGGGGGAGGAAACCGGATGCCATCTCTACATCGAGATGCCCGAGCAGAGAATCGAAGCCAGATCTTCCCGCTCTTCTGACTGTGTGGCCTACATGCTAACCACTTAGTCACCATGCGGCCAATTTCAAGTCAACATTTGCAATCAAGTGCTTGTTTATTCAATTTGATTCATATAAAATTGCTTCAATCAATCTTCAATGGCCATGTGAGACATGGTGCACCCGAAATAAAGCAAACTAACAGATTTTTACCACTGTCGGAGCTAAATAAGAGAAAACTACAACCATGAAGTCAGAACAAAGTGGCAGACAGGCAAAAAACTGTGCCAAGTGTCAAGGTCAAAGATACCCTGATGCTTGGAGACGGCGCCATATCTAACATAAACAGAGTAGCAACCTGCGGCTATCCAAGTGCCATTGTCTCTGACATCACAAAAGCAATACCTCGGGACCTGGAAAGACACCAAGGGTGAAGATGAAGCGTCTAATTGTTCCTGTGGATGTGCAGTGGATGTCGGAAAGCAACCGTGTGAAACCTTAAGAAAAAGACTTTAATGATCTATTTGAGAAACCTAACAAAGTGGAAATACCAACTTTCATCAGTGGACCGCTCCCAAATATCGACAGGAGGATGAACAGATTCAACCGGCTGCTTCTGCTGAACACATCGCTATCCGAAGCCTGTGAGTGCAGAGGACAGCACTTCATTGGGAATTTCAATCTGGCAAGGACGGGATGTGTTTAACCCTTAAATGCATAAGTGACTAAACCCTACACTTTTCCATAAGTGGGTCAAAAGTGACCCATACTAGAATCAATGCCTTTTTATGCCAATTTTGCCATTTTGGTTTGGAATAATCACTTGTTTGATATTTAGTATTATATTTAAGAGTTGATAAGTTGATAAGAATCAAAGGTTCTTATTGGATTGGATTCCATAGAAAATGCATGCAGGTCATTTTTGACCCACTTATGGAAGGTTGGGGTAGTAACACAAAAACAAAAATTTCTTAAAATGTAATAAAAGGCAAGTTAAAAATGTGAATGGCATGATATCAAAAACATGTTTTTTGAGGAATACCTGGAATATGAAATGATAAAAAAAATTCATTAGGAAGATTTTTCAAGAAAACAACCTGACCAGGTCATTTTTGACCCACTTATGGAAGGTTGGGGTAGTAACACAAAAACAAAAATGTCTTAAAATGCATAAAAGTTGAGTTAAAAATGTGAATGGCATGATATCAAAAACGTGTTTTTGAGGAATACCTGGAATATGAAGTGATAAAAAAATTTTCATTACAAAGATATTTCAAGAAAACAACCTGACCGGGTCATTTTTGACCCACTTATGGAAGGTTGGGGTAGGAACACAAAAACAAAAATTTGTTAAAATGGAAAAAAATTAAGTTAAAAATGTGAATGGCATGATATCAAAAACGTGTTTTTGAGGAATACCTGGAATATGAAATGATAACAAATTTTTCATTACAAAGATATTTCAAGAAAACAACCTGACCGGGTCATTTTTGACCCACTTATGGAAGGTTGGGGTAGTAACACAAAAACTAAAATTTGTTAAAATGGAAAAAAATTAAGTTAAAAATGTGAACGGCTTGATATCAAAAACGTGTTTTTTGAGGAACACCTCAATCCTGGATACAGGAAGTGATCAAATGTATTGCAATTGATATGAAATAGAGAAGTGGTAGGATCAAGTAAGATCTGTTTCTTCCTACTCCTTTTCGGTCATGTGGAATTGTCAATTGTAATGTGAAGTAGTCCAAAGTAACCTGTAAGCATCGCCTTCTTCTTTTTTGTCTTTGGACCCTCTTGTCCTCCTTCACGACATCCATAAACCTCCTCTTTGGTCTTCCTCTACGCCTCCTACCTGGCAGCATCCTTCTACCAATATATTCACTATCTCTCCTCTGGACATGTCCCAACCATCACAATCTGGCCTAAAGGACTTTATCTCCAAGGCCTCTAACATGTAATGTCCCTCTGATGTACTTGTTCTTGATCCTATCTATCCCGGTCACTCCCAATGAGAACCTCAGCATCCTCATCTCTGCTACCTCCAGTTCTGCTTCCTGTCTTTTCCTCAGCGGCACCGTCTCTAGACCAAATCTCATGGTTGGTCTCACCACAATTTTCTAAAATTCAAATTAAACCATGCCATACATAAACCTTGCCACTTTCTGGAACTGATTAATGACACAAACCAAGGTTCCACCATTTTTAGAATTCTTTATGTCACCATGTGCCTTAGTTCCTGGTTCATGCCCTTATTTTGTATTCACTTCCTGTGTTGCTCTGTTCTGTTTTCCGTTGCCTTGCATTATTTTCCGGCACCTGTTTCCCATGTTCAGTGACGCCTATTTAGTTCAGGTGCGCGCTCCTTCGCTTGTTGGGTCATTGTC
Source organism: Doryrhamphus excisus (assembly GCF_030265055.1). NCBI lineage: Eukaryota > Metazoa > Chordata > Actinopteri > Syngnathiformes > Syngnathidae > Doryrhamphus > Doryrhamphus excisus. The sequence continues at coordinate 1,577,549 of NC_080467.1, forward strand.
GTTTTTATGTCGGACATGCTAGTGAGTTGTTCTGCTGCATAGCATCTCATTAAATACATTTTTACCTGCAATTGGGTCCTCGTTTCTGCATCCTGGGGTCGCTACGCTACATGGCCATGCCCGAACGTGATACTTTCCTTACTACTATTAATTATTGCTCAATGAATGATTTTGCTGATTTTTTTTTTTTTACCAAATACGTACGTATACGCACATTTCTGGGGCAGTGATGCTGAATTGCAAAAACAAGGATTCACAGTAAATGGTATTCTACTTTTAAATGTGTGGTCTGTGAAAGCTTGTAACGGTTAATGGTAACCAGTACAGGCTGATGTGTCAGCTCTCCACCTGCCACCATTTAGCTACCGACGCCGTAAGCTCCATGTCAAAGCTAACAAATGCTGAGCCTGGATAATGCCTGACCCCTGATACTGACCCGTGACTTACATCCAACTTGGAACTCTCGTTCATTCATTCATTCATTTTCTATGCTGCTTAATCGTCACTAAGGTCCGGGGTATGGTGGTCTGAGTGTATCTCAGCTGACTTTGGACTCCTGTCCACCAAATGCAATCACTTCATTTATTCGTGTCAATAGAAAACTTTGACTTTCATTACGATTATAATGTTTGCATTTAAGCCACAATGCATTGAAGCAAGAAATAAAGGCTTGAGTAAATCTTGAGAAAATGAGTATAAATAATGGACGGTGGTGTGACAGCTTCATAATTAAGTGTTTAATGACTTGACACACATTTAGCTTTTGCTTTGTGAACTTTAATTGGCTGTGGCCTCTTAAAGTCATTTGACTGATTTCCACGACGCATGAGCTGCACGATGGACGAGACTTAAAAATCGTATATTCTTTTTAAAAATATACTACGTACTGCTATGACCTTTTGAAACAATCGTGAATGAGAATGTCTCGTGGGGCAGTGGCACCTCAGCTGGAAACAATAGTAGAATAAACAAACTGGTTAGCAAAGGAAAAGTCTGTCTCGGGGTCCAGTGTGGATTTTGTGGGGGTGGTGCGTTCGAGGAGAGCAGCCAAGCTCTGATTTCTCATGAGCAACACATCCTACCCCATGCAGAACATGATGACAGCACTTGTGGCGACAGGCGGCAACCCGGAATGAGCAGCGCTCTTTTCCAGCTGCTGTCAGGAGATATCATTCAATATTTCTCCCATTGGAATATCAAAAATATTAATATCCACTTCATGCTAATTGTGCAACATTTATTGTGGTGTCAAACATGACGAGATTTCTTGTTTGGAGAAAACAGGGCAGCCAGAAACCTTGTTTTGGTCGTCATTGGGAAGTTTTCAAAGTACTGTTCTGTATTTTGCTCTATGCATCAAAAGTGTAAATAAATTGCAATTACACTCTGGGCTTCATCACCCTGCAGTTGGCCACCATTGACGAGGATGTCTACTGTCGAAAGACCTGTTGAACAAGGCGAAGATTAATGGATGTCCCCTGCAACATCTCCACATCGCCAGTTATTTTGATGCACAATCTGAAGCTCCATTGGTCCATTGAAGGATAAAGCAATCCAAATCATGATAATACCCCCGGCGTGGAAAACATCTCAGGTGGGATCTCCTTGTCATGCTAGTAATATTAGAAACAATCAGGACTCCACCTTTCAATGTCCCATATTTGGTTCGCTCATGAAAATTCCATGCGGGCAATTCAGTGACGTTGAACAACGAGGCTTTTGAAGCTGTTTTTTTTCTTAATACCCTTCATTCCACTCACTCACTGATGCCCATTGGACTGCATTCACCACCAGTAACCGAGGATCGTGACGGACAATTTAGTCGGATCCTCCGCCTCAGGGCCGGTGACACTTGTTTGAGTCTACCTTTTTGTTGCATTACCTTCAGGATCATGTAAGAAGTTTCAGCATAATCATGATTCAGGAGAAATAATACAAAAAACAAAGGTACAAAATTGGTGTTCAAAAAAATGGAAATTACAGTTTTAGGGAATGTCAGGTGGACATGAAGTGGCGTTGGGACTTCAGTGGCCCACATTACGTGTTTGTGTGTTTGTCTCCCCAAATATTACAGTAACGTTACTGTAAAATTACAGTAAAATTACTGACCAACAGTGTAGAATGTAATGTAATTCAAAGACAAATGTGTCTTTGAATGCGTCTCCATAATGCCCTAAATGTGTGTTTGAGCCATTTTTATTCTTGAAAATGTTACATTTAGGTCAAAAATGCATATTTTTTAAATTATATTTTTATTTTTATTTTTTTATATTTTTGCACATTTTTTAAATAATAATATAATTTAAAATAATCGTTTAAATAATATATATATATATATTTTTAAATATATTGATATATAATATATATATTTTTTCACTAATAAAGGTTATTACACACAGAAGTAGAGGGTTCTGGAGCCGAATCTCATTTCATATTTACAACAGTCACTCTTATTGCAAATGTTGATCCAAAATTAAATTTCAAAAATAAATTTTTCAATTACTCACAAAAAGCGGGGATTTACTGTTAATAGACTGCAATTGCCATACTTCCATTGTAATCATGCAGTCCCATCCATATACGGTGATGGTCACCGCCTTGTTTCCTTTCATCAGCTCGCCATTCCGACCGAGGTTATTTGAGTTTAATGACTCCAACCTGGCAGATTCCACTCGCTGCATCTCTCTGCCACTTTGCCTGCCCGCATTCTTTTGCGACTGACCTCAGAGATCTCGCTCAGCATCCATGATGACTCATACATAGCTCGGTCTGAAGCCTCTGCATCACAGCGGGGAGTCAGGAATACTAAGCAGCGCCCACTATTTGCCAGCGTATAATGTACACTTGCAGGAAGTTGAACAAACAAGCTGAAGTGCCAAGATGCTTAGAAGAGGGGACATATGTCATACATGTGGAATGAAGCATAGTATATAGCTTTCCTTCACCGCAGTACAGGAAGTGTGAATACTGTTAACAAGGTGTTAACACGCTTTGGAGTAATACCTTCGTCTTAGCCAAGAGAATATTCATGGAACACACACACACTCATTCACATACATTGTTATGCATATAATGGCTCGGCAGATTATCTCATTGTCTAACCCTGATCCTATAATATGCTGCATTGTGACGTCCATGTGATCACATTCACATTTTTTTCGGAATCGTCGAGAGCCCTCTGCAACTCTGATTAATTCCAGTCTCATTGAAATTCACACGGCTACATTCGGAAGGTTTGCGCTACACCCGCGTCAGACGAGTGTGTGAGGTAAAGCTCTCAGCGACTAAAGAGCAGCCAAGCACCTCCGGAGACTGCAGAAAGATTTCCCAAAGAAAAGCATGCTGTGATGTATATTTCAGTTTTTCACGCGCTCCCTTTCTTGCTGTGCTGCAGTGATGACTGCATAGATTTGACATCCACCCAGGAAAAGTGCTCAGCTTGGAAACTTCTTTGAGGGATGCGGAAACACAAACAAGTGGCCCGAATCAGAGAAGCGCTAATAGGTCGTATTATTCACATTTAACGTCAAAAAGTGTTCTATTACTGTATACAGCGGAACCTCTGTTAGCGTGTTTTTGGTCAACATTTGTGTTACAATTTTGCCTCATTTTTGTGTATTTTCTTTTTTTATATTTTTTTATATTTTCTATTTATAACGCAATATGTATCATGCCTTGTCGTGGTGTTAAAGTGGTCTGTTACAAAATGTATTGTAGTACATGCGAAATGTTGTGTTTGGTGAATAGCACTAAAGATATTTGAAATATGTCAACAGACTGTGTTAATGATATTATTGCTATTATTTATTAATTAATTAATTCCTTCATTTTCTACTGCTTATCCTCACGAGGGTCGCAGGGGTGCTGGAGCCTATCCCAGCTGTCTTCGGGCGAGAGGCGGGGTACACTCTGGACTGGTGGCCAGCCAATCCCAGTGCACATATAGACAAACAACCATTCACACTCACATTCATACCTATATGGACAATTTGGATTCGCTAATTAACCTAGCATGTTTTTGGAATGTGGGAGGAAACCGGAATACCCGGAGAACATGCAAACTCCACACAGAGCTGGCCGAGGGTGGAATTGAACCCGTGTCTCCTAGCTGTGAGGTCTACGCGCTAACCACTCGACCGCTGTGCAGCCCTGCTATTATTTATATGATATATTATTATTGCTATTATATGAAAAGGCAAACATTTTTTTTTACCTGTGGACTCAAGCTTGTGCTGGAAGATACAGCCATCTCAATTGTAAGTGCTGTCCCTGTTTCTATGCTGCTGTTGTTGAGGTAACTAGCATTAGCTCCTATGGGTTATTTGAAATCAATGCGCCAAGGAAAGACATTCAGGTAATTTTTTAAATTATCAAAATGCACCAAAATACTGTGTATTGCCGTATTTTCTGCACCAGATTATGAGGTGCATGGTAAAACATACAATCTGCAAAAAAGGCAACAGAATTTTTTTTATTCTATTATTTAACAATACGCTCACCATCCATCCATTTTCTATACCGCTTTTTCTCACGAGGGTCACAGGCATTCTGGAGCCTATCCCAGCTGTCTTCAGACGAGAGGCGCGGTACACCCTGGACTGGTGGCCAGCCAATCACAGGGCACATATAGACAAACAACCATTCACACTCACATTCATACCTATGGACAATCTGGAGTCGCTAATTAACCTAGCATGTTTTTAGGATGTGGGAGGAAACCGGAGTACTCGAAGAAAACCCATGCCGGGGAAACAGCTGGGATAGGCTCCAGCACCCCCACAACCCTCGTGAGGATAAGCGGTAGAAAATAAATAAATGAATGAATGCAGGAGATGAACTTTTCTCAGTGCTGTAGAGCCGCATTGCTTTTATATTGTATCAAAATATCCCTTCAGGTCTCTGAGCATCTAAATCAGGGGCGTCCAAACTCCACTGAGGACCACAAAGAGAAAACAAGGATGAAGAGGCCACTTTATATGATAATGTTCACCTTTTGCTAACTTTAATTACATGCTAAAACCAAATCAATGTAGGTCAAAATATGCTATGCAGTTAAATAGGCGTGTCTTAGAACAGCCGACTATTCAACGATTGGATTTGGAAGAATATAGTGAAAAATTATATGAAAATGTCATGTAACCAAGATTGTATCATTGTGACATGGAATACCTAACTGATGCATAAAGTTTTAAATAATAGAATGTCTTTGTTTTTTTATTATATAATATATATTATTATATTATAATTATAAGTAGCCTATTTTACTACAAAATCAGCCTGATTTGTGTTAATAAAGAACTGTTTGTGAAGCTGACTATAGGGGTGTTATTTCATATCTAGAGAGCTTTAATAATATTAAAACCACCATAAAGGGGTTTTCTATCAATCTATCTAGTTTGTATTAACTATAGTTCTGATGATTTCTAATTCTTTTGAATAAAAATGATCTGTGGGGCACAAATGGCCCGAGACGGAATTTTGACATGCCTGATTTAAGTGATTAACACCAAGTTAATTAGTGGTAAGAGTGCAAAAGCCATACATTTTTATTCAGCATGGACATTAACACAAGTATGATAGAATATGCAGCAAGTCACGAACAGAGTATAAAATATCTATTTTTTTTCTATTATAATTTGCTTGGAAAAGGTCACTCTTAAATGGAGGGTGAAGCTGTGCGTGGGAATCTGTATAAATATATTAATAGCAAATGGTTACCTTTTCTGAGAAGATAATGTCCGCATTGGATTTTTTTTTAGCAATACCAATAAGCTTGTTCCATTTTTATTACATTTAATAATTCTCACCTTCACTTCATTTTCAGCCCGATTTTAGGATGTCACCTGTCTTTTCTTTTGCATATCCATAAAATTTTCATATCCATAAAAAGTGGTAAAATAAGTTTTGAACCACCCATCAAACTGTAAGTAACTGTAAACAATATAAATATACCCAACAAAAATATAAATGCGGCCGCACGGTGGACTTCACATTTTTGAGTGGCCTTTTATTGTGGCCAACCAAAGACTTATATTGTATACTGTAGTACATACTGCTATACTACTGCTACTATATATTTTCTTAATTTACTAAAATTCCACCGCATGTGTTTAAATACTTAAATACTTGCAAGTTAGTGAGGAAACGGTTGGAGCCACACGCTTTTAAACTCACTTTAAGTTGCAGCAGGAGGCCATTTTTATAACTGTATAACAACACGACAGCCTCATGGTGTCATCTTTCAATGAACAACGCTAAATTCATCACATAACTTAACACTCAAAAGGTGTATTTATGTAAAAACATGTAAAAATAAAAAAACTCAACATTTCCTATAAGGCATTATATCGCAGTAGTGCCTTCCTTGGGGTGCTGCAATGACGTCAGCTTCCCTCTGGGCTTTGTGCCGGTGGAGAGAAGCAACATTAACACTGTGTATTATAGAAATGGAATTTCTGGTATTTTTCGCTATATTGTGTCAAGATAGAGACTATTATGGTCTACATAACAATACCAGATGACCTTTTGGAAAAAAAAATCATTACAATGTAGACAGAAATCAATGAATAAAACAATGTAGAACATTCCACACCTGCTCAATTCACCGCAGCTCTTCAGTTGGTCGGAGCAAAAAGTGCCAACAGCAGGAGAATAAAAATGAAAGCTCTGATGTTGAAATTGGCGAGATCATACGTGACCATCAGTCATGGACAAACTGTGTTTTTATGGCATCCCCCTGTGGAGTCATCACACACTGCTGTGGCTAAGTACAAGTGACAGCAGCGCTTTTGGATTAGGGTCAGTAGCTCACTGTTAAGAGAAGAAAACGAGATCGGGTGCGGGGGTGGAGGTGTGTGTGTATGTGTGTGTGTGTGTGTGTGTGTGTGTGTGTGCCAGTGGACCAGGACCAGCTGGTGCAGGAATAGCCTCAAGTCTTTGGGTTGAACTACAACCTTTCAGTTCAGTTATTATAATACACACAGTATAATACAGTACACGCAGTGGTGGTAAATGGTGCTAAAAATAAACAGATCTCCAGTAACGCTGGAGTAACAACACAGTAGTTTTGTGATTGTCAGTGATATTACTGACACCTAATGATCATTGTAGAATACTACATATAATCATATCTTTGAATGCATCTTCTGAATGCCTTATGCACGAGTGACTGGACCCCACACTCTTCCATAAGTGGGTCAAAAATGACCCATACTAGAATCAATGCGTTTTTATGCCAATTTTGCCATTTTAGTTAGGAATAATCACTTGTATGATATTTAGTATTATATTTAGAACCACACAAGAATGATTTCATCCAGCATCTGTAGGACCATTTCAGCTGTGTATCTAGCAGCCAAGGCATGAATGACGAAACAAAAGAGTAATGCCCAATGCTTGTTATAAAGTAGGCTCATTTGTTGCTAATACTAACAGTCATGAAATACACATACACAATGTTATATGAAGATAATACTTGTTGTATTAGCACTTTATGTGTAAAATAATCTTCCTGAGGGGTGGGTGTGTGGTCTACAGTTAATTTATTCCTGACAGCCAAAGTTGATAAGAATCAAAGGTTCCTATTGGATTCTATAGAAAATGCATGCAGGGCATTTTTGACCCACTTATGTATGGAATGTTGGGGTAGTAACACAAAAACAGAAATTTCTTAAAATGTATAAAAGGTAAGTTAAAAATGTGATATGATAGCAAAAACATTTTTTAGGAATACCTGGAATATGAAATTATAAAAAAAAAATTATTACAAAGATATTTCAAGAAAAAAACCTGACCGGGTCATTTTTGACCCACTTATGGAAGGTTGGGGTAGTAACGCAAAAACTAAAATTTCTTAAAATGTATAAAAGGTAAGTTAAAAATGTGAATGGTATGACAGCAAAAACATGTTTTTGAGGAATACCTGGAATATGAAATGATAAAAAAATTTCATGATGAAAATATTTAAAGAAAACAACCTGGCCATGTAATTTTTGACCCACTCATGGAAGGTTGGGGTAGTAACACAAAAACTAAAAATTCTTAAAATTTATGAAAGGCAAGTTAAAATGTGAATGATGTGATATCAAAAACATGTTTTTTGAGGAATACCTGGAATATTAAATGATGAAAACTTTTTATTACTTAGATATTTCAAGAAAACAACCTGGCCGGGTCATTTTTGACCCACTTATGCATCTAAGGGTTAATTAGCAATTTTTATGCTTATTTTAGAAATTTTTTTTTTTTTTAAAAATTCTAAATTTTCCACTAATAATAGGCCATATACAATCAAAAAACAGCATGATTTATTAATCTATTTATGAAAAAGTGAAGCCGCGAAATTTGAATTGTGAAGTGGTGAGTGATGACTGTACTAAGGAATCCTGTAAGTACTCTCACATACTACAGAATACTACACAAACTTCTATCTGTGAGGAAATGTTGTGAAGGGGTCAAAGGTGTTAATATAGCAGAGATCATAAAGGAAGAAATTTTTTTTCTTTTAAAATTTCAAGTAATTTTGCCCAACTTTGAATACATGTTCCACAGAGGCCTGTTTGTTATTATTATCATTCTCATTTGCATGAAGGCCCAAGTAAGCTAACATGACTTTTCACCAAACGCCAGACTTTATTTTCACTCTGAACTCCACTTGAACTCCTCATTAATGGGGTGCTGCAATCAAACTCTAATACTCCTCTGAGGTTTTGGATCATTTTGGGTCTATAATCAGTTCATGAAATGCAGCCATGTACTATGCTGCAGAGCTTCAGTGAAATTCATGATGGCTTTAAACCCTTGAGCAGTTTATTTTGGGATGTAAAACACACAGAGTGGAGCAAAGCGTATATAGAGAGAGAACTGACCAGACCAGACTGAGATTAGAGGCTGCATTAAGCGTCGCCGTGCCCTGTTGTAGACCACACGTACTATCAGTCTGTATTTTCCACACAGTGGACATGCTGAGTTGCCAAAGCGGTGCGGTAATGTACTCAAACATAATATAACTGACCACATCAAGCCAGGAAGCTAAAGACAGAGACGCGTGTTATATTCCGAGGGCCAATTGAATTAGACGGTTATGAGTCAGACTAATGTAAGCCTTCGTTTTCTAATACATACACTCCAAATATTGATTGATTGATTGATTGATTGACATATTGAGCTTGTCGTTCATCAGTGACATCACTTTAATTCAAAAACGTCTCTATATTGTTTAATGAGAAAATGATCCAGCAAGGAAGTACTGGCTTGTCGACCAGTAACAAATGACAGCTCCATATCACCGTGGATGCAAGTGGTGTCGACCTCCGACGACAAGTGATTCCCACGACTGGAGAGACACTTCAAGACATTTCAAGAGAACCGCTGCATGCCATCATCCCCTTGTGGTTCTGGGCTTTAAGAAGCACTGATATTCATTGCTGAGGATTCACATTCAGCATTTTTTCTTTCTCGGTTTCCACACAAAAAAATGGAAAATCAACCATTCATTCATTCAGTCATTCATTTTCTACCGTTTATGCTCACGAGGGGGTGTTGGAGCCTATCCCAGCGGTCTTCGAGCGAGTACATCTTGGACTGGACATTTTCGATTTTGCAGAATCTGCACCTATTCCAGCTGCATTTCCTTGGATTTGCGCTTCCTGACAAAAACTGTTTTAATTTATTCCATTGAATCCCGGGTTGAATCCCGAAGTGCTTCCTAACTATGAACCATACAAGCGTATGTCCATCTGTCTGTGGTGAGTATAGCCGTGTTTGTTGTGTCCAAATCAATAAATAAAGCGCTGTCAATTTATTTTTTCATATTCATATTTGCATTTTAATTCATTTAGCAATTTGTTTGCTAGAAAATGTTTAATTCAGGTAAAAATCTTTAACATGCATATTTTTGCTTAATATTAGGCTGTATTAAAAAATAATAAGAGCTGACGCTCCAAGGACCATAGCATAAGTAGTTGATCAATGCTTACATACGTTATTTGTCAACTCTATGGGTGTGGGCAGTTTTGCAACATTATGTTATTTTACAGATAAGTATGCACCTAATTACTTCACAATCCCTGGTATATAGTGGTAAAATTATTTGTGGGAAGAACCGTAGTCCTACACTGGACAAAACGTGAAAAATCCACAAGGTCAGAGGTTCCACTACAAATCCACATTGTAAGCATTGAGTCCAAAGGAAAAGCAGTCGTCTCCAGATTAGCTTGTCACTGAAGTAGAAGGTCACCGTCTTCGAGGACTGTCTTACCCGAGTAGACTGGCCCTATAGCTGCTCCTTGTTCTCAAGTCGGTTCTTATCTCTTTGGTTTGATCCAGACCCGCCAAACAAGGATGGTCACACTTGGCCGTTATCTTCAGACTGTACATTAAGAGGAGTTCAATCTCAGCAACTGAACTCTGAGGGACAGATGGAGTGATGTAATGGAGGCTGAATAGAAGGCCTTCCAGTCTGCAACCTGTGTTAAAAACACCCATCCATGTATTTTCGATACCGCTTATCCTCACTAGGGTTGCCGTTATGCTGGAGCCTATCCCAGTTTCCTTTGGGCGAGTGGTTCACAGGGCACATACACTGTAGACAAACAACCATTCACACTCACATTCATACCTATGGACAATTTGGAGTCAACCATTAAGCTAACATGCATGTTTTTGGAATGTGGGCGGAAACTGCAGTACACGGAGAAAATACACACACACACACACACACATGGGGAGGACAAGCAGAGAATCGATGAGAATCGCCGGTTAAAAACCCAATGCATCATATGCATGGGTGCATATTCAACACTATTCTCTGTCAAAATGAAAACACAGTGCTGGTTATTGTGTGTAGCTGCTCTACAGGAAACAACAACTCAAACAACAAAAAAATAGCATTATATTTCCCCTTTAATACAAATGTTTGCCTGTGAGTATTTTATGCTTATGAAATATAATTTTATGAAGTATCTCGGCCATCTCTGTGTGTTCTCCCTGTGCATGCGTGGGTTTTCTCCGGGTACTCCGGTTAATTAGTCACTCCAAATTGTCCATAGGTATGAATGTGAGTGTGAATGGTTGTTTGTCTATATGTGCCCTGTGATTGGCTGGCCACCAGTCCAGGGTGTACCCTGCCTCTCGCCCCTTATGTGGGTTATGACCCAGAGACCTGCTCCAGCACCCCCGCGACCCTCGTGAAAATTAATGATTGAATGAATGTTTCATAGTGGGGATCATTTGCTAGTATCAATAGGTTACATTTAAACATGGTTATAGTTGTTTATAATGTTTATTTCCTCAGTCTATTCCTTAGTAGACTTTGGTAAACCGTGATTGGCATGTCTGCATCTTTTCTGATCGTCAGCAGACCGAAACACTAACTGTTGGTGTTTGGTTGATATTGATTCGGTCCGTCTCGGCTGTAACCGATTACTCAATTAATCAAAACAACAGCCTTCAGATTTAATTGACTAAGAAAGTAATCGCTATTTGCGGCCCTAATCCTCAGCGGCAGTCCCACAGACAGACTTAGCCTTACACGGGTTACGACCCGGAGACCTGTTTTGCAGTACTTTTCCGATTGTTTTGAATCCAGCTAATTCCTACCTGTTGACTCTGGACAGCTGTTGGTTGTGGGGCCGCTGCGGGGCCATGAGCAGATGTCCTGCAGAAGCAACTCCGTGAGGGAACCGGGGTCAACATTTTGCTTGGCTTGCTTCCAGTGTCATGAACTAAAAATGAGAAATGGGGGGGAACGGGTAAAAAGAGAGCTGGAAAAAGGAATAATATGTTTAACTCTGCAGTGTATCACATAAATGCATAGGCTTATTTTTTGCATAATTTTGCCATCATTTTGATTAAATTTTATGTTGAAATATATAAAATAACTCCTTGTTTGTTTTTGTCTCTCTTTAATAGTCATATCCCTAATTTCCAGATACATGGCGTGTAAGTGTGTAGTACAGTTGACCGTGTGTTACGTGTTCTTCATGCAGAGAGTGTTGATTCAGCTGGAGTCTCTGGAATACTTGACAGCCAACTGACATTCTCTGTCACTGGGCGCCTGTGTGCAATCATGACTCAGTTAGCCCCCACATCTCAGTGGAGAGCAAATGAGTGAAAAAAACACCCATCAGGGACAAGCGGAGAGGAGAACTAACGGAGCAGAGGTTAGCCAGCCCTGGAGGTTTTGAGGGTTCTGGCATGCAGAGTCAAATTACCGAGACCTCCCTGGAGAGTACTGCGAACACGAGGAACTCGACAGTACATTACTCTACATGGGAATCTAAAAAATGATCACAGGGAACTACAGTTAGTCTAAATCCTGGGACCCAATGAGCCATTCATCCATGACCATTACCTCATGATAATGCAGAGCGCCATGTTGCAAGGATACAGAAAACATCCCAGTTCTTGCATGGCCAGGATACTTACCGGACCCAACCAATGTCACCCATTGAGCATGTTTGGGATGCTATTGATCAGCAGCGTATTCAGATCAACTCTTGGGGAAAAAAAAGTGTAGGGCAAAGAAACAATAGAACCTCTGCTGTCTCCTCTGGCTGCCGTCCGTCAAAATCCGCTCCACAGACCCCCCCATAGAAGCAGTTTTTTGCTCTTTATCCAATCAGGGTCATACATTCTCACCGTGCGCTTCTATGTGCTGAAGCTACAACGTCAATGAAGATTTACCATAGCATCTTTGCAATAGTGATCATGTCAGCGATGTACCTCAATCAACAGTACATTAACGCACAACATGCTCACACAAGTAAGCGCACCTTTAATTCAGCTGTAAGTCCACACATTTATGTTTAAAAATGCATTTTTGACCATTTACTTTATGAAACTTAAAAGTGGATGTCAGCTGATTTCGGCTTCTTCAATTCTTCAATCGGCAAACTATGACCTTTTGTGTTAAAAATACATTAAGATACATTAAAAATACATTAGTACTCTCACAGTGTATTAACTCATTGACTGCCAACCATTTTCAGAGTATAGAGTTCCATATTGACATTTTGGGGCATTTTTGCTAAACTTTTAAGACCCACAGAATATTGGTAATGGTGATGGTAATGGTAATAGTAATGGTAATGGTAATGGTAATGGTAATGGTAATGGTAATGGTTTAATTTCATTTGAACATGCACCAGATTACAATTGAGTGCATCCCATAATCAGTTCCCAGTTCCACATGTCCAAAAGGAGTAGGAAGAAGCAAAGCTTATTAAATCCTACCCCTCCATCTGGTACTTTTACAATCAGTAACTGTTACATTTGTTCACTTCCTGCTTTCCATAATACAATTTCAGTGTTTTTATTTTATTTTATTTATTTTTTTTTATTTTAAATAATGTACCTCGTACCAAAGTATGAGGTGATATGACCATTGAGTATTAGGATATTGAGTATTAGGACTATATAAACATTGAAGCTATGTAAAGAAACATTAGACTCTCTCCTTTTGTTCATAAAAAAGAGAGTTTGTTTCTATCCTTTTGGGGTCTTTATAAATTGGCAGTAGAACATAGGGTGGTTTCAGCACCTGAAAACACCTGATTTTGACCTTCTGCAGAGAAGCAAAATCAAGCAGAACAGAGACTGACGTCGACATTTTTTGTTTTATTGACGTCCTCCAACATCTGAACAGTTGTTTACTTCTAAGAAACGACAATAAGAACACAGGAAAAAAATATTTTGATGACAAAATAACTACATTTATTAGTCTTATCACCTCATACTCCTGTATGTGTCAAATAAATGAATACAAAATCGAAAAAAAGAAATACAAATTATATCAGAAAAGCAGGAAGTGAACAAATGTAACAGTTAGTGATTGTAAAAGTACCAGATGGAGGGGTAGGATTTAATAAGCTTTGCTTCTTCCTACTCCTTTTGGACATGTGGAACTGGGAACTGATTATGGGATGCACTCAATTGTAATCTGATGCATGTTCAAATGAAATAAAACCATTACCATTACCATTACCATTACATTCATTCACAGATTTAGAACATAACACGAAATAATGAACTATTTACTGTTGCTGCTGATCGGACCAAAACAGAATGTTTCCATGTTAACCGTCAACCACGCTAACCGGGGCGTACACTAATCAAGGTACCACTATACTTCCACTACGTTCACGTCGGCACCGGTGCCATGATGATCCAAATTTTCGGTCCACATCCCAAGCCCGTTGCATGACATTTTGGCAGTATTTTTTTTTATACATATCAAATCAGTGGGTGTAATGTCCAAAAAACTTCCAAGAAATTGACTCTATCCAGAAGCTGCAATGTCAAACCGTGTTTCATGCGGCATTGATCTATATTACACCCTTGGCTGCAACACACCTCCGATGGAAAATCGCAATTAACATGTCCAGACGCATATACTGTACCTCTGTCAGACATAATCTCATCATTATACCTGAGCATCCAGATGGCTTTACTGCCAGCTGCAGAATTAGCGAACTTGTAACTTGTTTACTGTGACTAATCACCTCAGTTGTCACGGTGAAGTCTTTATCTTAAAAGAGTGAGACCCAAACGGCACGTTCACGTCACTGAGGAATACTCAGCGTTTGACCTTCAGTTTATTTTTCTTTTCCGACGCCAAACTTTTTTACTCCGGTGCCCACAGCCCTGCTGCAAGGTTCCAGTCTTTGCTGCGGCAGAACTTTATGTGCTGAGGCTGAACCGCACCCGTGGGTTTGAGCAATTAAAGGGTGATCTCAATTCCCTTTTGGTGGCAGTTTAAGGGGTGAATGCATCTGATTGAACGGCACAGTCAGATAAAGACAGGTTCAAAGATCACCATGAAGAAGACCGTGACATGGTAGACGAAAGGTTTTAATCTGAAACTACTGATTGAATGTGAGGTTTTCGTGGTGAACGACATGTGCTTTCCTTATTTCCACCAAGCCGCTGTCTTTGATGCACACAACAGAGAAGGGACATTGCTCCAAGAAGGCAACGAGGAGAATGAGGATGGTTTAAAAAAGGAACTACTACTGTGGACTCTTTGGGAGTCAGCTTGCACTGAAATCTACTATCCAGCTTCTTACAGAAACTATAAGAAAAAAGAGTTGCAGAACCAAAGTGTGTATTTTTAATAGAAAACGATATGGCGAGAAATTCACCGACAGGCATGAAATATCTGTCGTGGGAGAGCATCAGTTCTGTCTCTGGAATGACCTCCACTGAGAACAAATAGCAATTATTCTACAGAAATGGACATAATAGACAAGAGGGAGTCTTTCCTAGTCTAAATTTGCAGCAATAGGGGTCATAGTTCGCATGCAATCCATCCCCCGAGGCTGTTATTCCATCATCCATTCTAACAATGCATATATGCGTAAAATCAATCCAAAATAGTAACAGTACATTATTGCATATGCTCACTTTAAACTAAATTTTACTTGTCTTTTTTCTGCTTTTCTCTGTTTTCACTAACTGTAGAAACGCAACAAGCCGAGTCGATACTGCATTGACTTTTCACAAGTAAAGCATACAGTGGACTCCGCGGTCCGCTGTCACTTAATTGCCATATCTATGATTGAATCTCACTGTTGAGACTTTGTTGTGCTTGCAATACTGTGCATTCATGCATGTACCCATTACGCTCTTTCCATGCAGCTCTGAGGAATAGACTGAATTGCAGACCGAACCGCCGAACACGGTAAAGGGCAGCAGGAACAATGATGTATAGAGTATGCAAATACAAACTATAAATAGTTTTATATTGCAAAAAAGGGAATAAAATACATGTTAGTGTCATTTTATTGAGTAACTTAAATATATATATATATCACGACCGTACCCGCTCGCCCCTTTGTGCTTCAAATTTTTCAGTATTGCTACATATGTTATATGCTTAAATTAAGCATTAAAAAAAATAAATTAATAAAAAAATTAAAATTAAAATTAAAATTAAAATTAAAATTAAAATTAAAATTAAAATTAAAATTAAAATTAAAATTAAAATTAAAATTAAAATTAAAATTAAAATTAAAATTAAAATTTTAAAATTAAAATTAAAATTAAATTAAATTAAATTAAATTAAATTAAAATTAAATTAAAATTTTAATTTTAATTTTAATTTTAATTTTAATTTTAATTTTAATTTTAATTTTAATTTTAATTTTAATTTTAATTTTAATTTTAATTTTAATTTAAAAATTATTTAATTAAAATTAAAATTAAAATTTTAATTTTAATTTTAATTTTAATTTTAATTTTAATTTTAATTTTAATTTTAATTTTAATTTTAATTTTAATTTTAATTTTAATTTTAATTTTGGGGGGAAATTAAAATTTTAATTTTAATTTTAATTTTAATTTTAATTTTAATTTTAATTTTAATTTTAATTTTAATTTTAATTTTAATTTTAATTTTAATTTTAATTTTAATTTTAATTTTAATTTTAATTAATAAATAAAGCATTTAAGCATATCAAAGTCCAAATGAAGTCAAATATAAATACATTAAAAGGCATTTAAACATTGCGGTGATATGTAGTATTCTACACTGGCCACTAGGTGTCAGTAATGTTCCTGTAATGTTGCATGAGACGTACAACACCAGACTTTGTTGTTGCTTATTGCTGCCAGAACAACAGGCTTTGAATTATTCCACAGCAACCACAATAATCCCTAACACCGGCGACTGTCGCAGCTGTAACCCACGGCGATACCCCCCCCCCCCCCCCCCCACTTAGCACTGGAACACTTTTACAGCAGCGCACATAAGCACGAGTCTTATTTATGTCATGAATGGCTAATTTTTTTGTTTTTATGTCTCCTATATTGAATAACATGAGTCTATTGGGGTTTTATGTCATGTTTCGAGGGGTCTAATAATGTTTTTCAAAAGCCTTCCCTCTCGATATCATCCATTTTTTATGATTTTTACAGATTTTTCAAGGCACATGGAATATTGTGTTCTTGGGCTATTTTGAAATGGTATATAACAAAAGAAAGATTAGACTCTTTCAGCGGTCTCTCTCTACTTTTCTGCGTTCTTTAGTAATCAGCAGTAGAACATAGGTAAGATACAGAAAAATATCAGTTCTTTATAAAACCATATTTTTCAAGCAGAACTTTGATACTAATTTAGCCACATATATTTAGCTAAAATAAATAAACAACTGTTGTACATTACATTTATTTACAAAAATAACACCATGAACTATTTACAATTTCCACATTTTCAACTCAATTGCGTGTATGCACACGTTTTCTCATTCATCACTCATCTTGAAACTTCACCAAACATGATCTCTTCTGTTGTGGAATGGCATCATCACCTCTTTTTGGCTCAAGCAAAAAAAAAAAAAAACGTAAAAGACATATAAGTACGTCTTTGGAAGCGGATGAGTTAATGACCTGCATTGAATATGAACTTTAAATATCTGCCTTTACAAGCACAATTAAACGTGTGTATTGTGGTTGTAACTTGCAGTGGTGTATGTACATTCTCCACAACCTGGAAGAAAAGCTTACTAATTGAAATGGCTTCTACCGTATCCTCAAGATTGATTTAATTCTAAATGATAGATGTCAGAGGTCATTGTGTCCTCAACTCCGGCTTGTCATGAGACGGCGCTCTTAAAGGTGATGCTTTTGTAAATGGCGCTTGACTTTTAGAGTGGGGGGGAAAGTGTCACGGAAAAGGTTAAAATAAATACCTGACAATCAGACGATACATTACAGTATATTAGTTTTGATTCTACGCAAGGTGCAAACCATTTATTCCTTTGTTACAAAATTAAAATGGAGAAATATAAAAAAAATTGTAACATACATTTTTTTTAATTATCACTGCCTTGCTAGATTTTTTCAGAAATGAATTAATTCATAAATAATCGCTGTTTTGTGGTATACTATGGGTTATTGTTCATCAAAATACATTGAAATACACGTGATAAACATATAGACAATCATTCACACTCACATTGGACAATTTAGAATCGCCAATTAACCTAGCATGCATGGTTTTGGAATGTGGGAGTTAACCGTAAACGTAGAAAACCGGCAAACATACGGGAAAAATGAGTTGCTATGTCGTGTAAACAATAAATAATAGCAGTGTAAAGGTGAATATCCATCCGTTTTCTATACTGCTTATCCTCACTAAGGTCACAACTATGCTGGAGCCTATCCCAGCTGCCATTGGGTAAGAGGCGGTGTACGGTGGTGTTATTTTATTTCTACAGGGCTCTAATTGTTCCATCTAGGCATGGTCTTTGACTCCAACCCGACTCACAGAATACCAATGGAAAGCAAAACCATGAAATTCACGAACTCACTGTTCGGACTACTTCTCACAACATACAATAATCCAGGATTTAGCCGAACTAGAAACAGCGCTGAGACGTTAGACTGCGTAATATTTAACAGAACAATAAAAACAAGGTTATGAAAAACACTTACAGGAAAAAAGACTTTTATGTTCACTTAAAAGGATGAAAGCTTCTAAGTGCATTTGCGCACTTCACCACGTTAAGGAGGGAATTCCACATAGATTTGGTAATTGACTCGTTCCAGACATGTGGAACTTAGGGGGGGTCGGGGGGGGGCTACGGAGGACACCTGTGTCTCGTAATCAGTGTAAGTGAAGTGGCTGATTAACACACTTGTTTGGGCTTCCCTGCTTTGGCTGCTGAGTAATGGACGATGGACGGGCTGGTGGGGTTTTTTGGGGGGGCTTATTGGAGTTTTTGGATTAATTCTATTAATCAAAAAAAAAATGGAAAGATTTAACTTCATGACAAGAGACAGTTACACACAGAAATACGTGTTTACGCTTCTTTTCCTTTGGTAATCCGGTGTTCTTTTTGAGCACCGTGATACTGTTTTATAGTTTCAGATAACACCGTTGTTAATGTTTGCTGAAACCACCTGTCAGATTTGCTGGGAGCTAAATTTCTCACCCACTGCGGCACCTTCTCGACAACACAATTCACAAACACGTAACAAAATAAGTTAAAATGCCAGGGGCTTTTCCTCCCTAAGGGCACGGAGTAATAAAGGGAATCTGTCATCCTGCGACGCTGTGGCCTTGTCAAGTGGAGCAGGTAAATATTTAGCGAGGACTGTGTGATTTGCTGCCGGCCATAGCCTATTCATCCCCGTCAGCGTGTAATAATGAAGAGACGTGAACATTAGTGAGTGTGAAGGAAAACATGCAAACATGCTCTGCAGACAAATAAACTGTTTGTTTCCCTGCAGTAGCTGCGACTCGATTCCACCACTGTGCCCCCATGAGCCTTTATTGACTGGACGAGTGGGGCAAAAGCACGGCACACACAGAAATGATCCACAACCAATTGCACATAAAACACATGCAACCATAATAATAATAATAATAATAATAATAATAATAATAATAATAATAATAATAATAATAATAATAATAATAATAATAATAAAAAATTTAATAATAAATTTAATAATAAATTTAATAATAAATTTAATAATAATAATAATAATTTTAACAACAACAATAATAATAATAATAATAATAATAATAATAATAATAATAATAATAATAATAATAATAATAATAATAATAATAATAATAATAATAATAATAATAATAATAAAATAATAATAATAATACATTTAATTTCTATAGCGCTTTTCAAAATACTTTACAGAAAAAATTTGTTAAATAAAAGCAAGTAAACAAGGGCGGCACGGTGGTCTAGGGGTTAGCGCGCAGACCTCACAGCTAGGAGACCAGGGTTCAATTCCACCCTCGGGCATCTCTGTGTGGAGTTTGCATGTTCTTGCGTGGGTTTTTTTCATGCGTGGGTTTTTTCCGGGTACTCCGGTTTCCTCCCACATTCCAAAAACATGCTAGGTTAATTAGCCACTCCAAATTGTCCATAGGTATGAATGTGAGTGTGAATGGTTGTTTGTCTATATGTGCTATCTGTGATTGGCTGGCGACCAGTCCAGGGTGTACCCCGCCTCTCGCCCGAAGACAGCTGGGATAGGCTCCAGCACCCCCCGCGACCCTCGTGAGGAAAAAGCGGTAGAAAATGAATGAATGAATGAAAAGCAAGTAAACAGAGTAAAAGATACATTAAAATACAACATTCATTAGTTTATACACAGCTAAAACAAGGCTAAAGTATTTATATTTATAAGGCTATAATATTTATAATTAATATTTAGGTTAATTTTTTAGGTTAAAAAGTTAAACATTAAAACCAGATTTAAAGAGGTGGGTTTTTAGTTGTTTTTTGAAACTGGGAAGGTCAGGGCAAGCATGGAGTGAATGGGGGGGGGGGGGGGGCAAAGAGTTCCAGAGGGTGGGGGCAACGATGGAGAAGGCTCTGTCTCCCCAGGTTCGGAGCTTGGTCTTACAGGGGAGTGCCAGGAGGTTGGAGTCCGAGGAGCGAAGGGGACGTGGGGGATTATGTGGATGGAGCAGGTCTGTGAGATATGGGGGGGTCAGATCGTGGAGGGCTTTGTCGGTTATGAGAAGAATTTTGAAGTGAATGCGTTGGGGGACGGGGGCAATGTGTTGACGGGAGCGGGTGGAGGTGAGGAGGCGGGCAGCGGAGTTCTGAATATATTGTAGTTTGTTGAGGGTTTTGGAATGTGTACCGTAGAGAATACTGTTCCAGTAGTCCATTCCGGTTGGGATGAATGCATGGATCAGGGATTCAGCGGCAGAGAATGTTCTTCTATGTTCTTAAGATGGAAAAATGCAGTCCGGGTTACCTGTTTGATGTGGGGTTCAAATGAAAGGGTGGGGTCCAGGAGGATACCAAGGTTGCGGATGAGAGGGGATGGAGTGAGGGTGGCGCTGTCAAATTGAAGATAGAAGTTATGGTTGGGTTTTGTGATGTTTTTGGGACTGATTATGATAAGAAAATGTTGTCCCATCCAAGTTTTGATACAGTACAGTATGCTATAGATTGTATTATGTGTTTATGTGGTATTTTCAGCTAAAAAATAATTGCCACTGCACAAGAAGAGATGATTTAAAAGCAATCCTCATGTTTAAAACTCATGTTTTGAACCAGTCATGATGTGCTTTATATATCACTATATTGACACTTACTATGGTACCCATTATGTCATTGGATGCTCATATCATTATTAAAAAAAAAAAAAAAAAAACCCCAAAAACTTAAAAAATAAAAATAAAAATAAAAATAAAAATAAAAATAAAAATAAAAATAAAAATAAAAATAAAAATAAAAATAAAAATAAAAATAAAAATAAAAATAAAAATAAATTAACTATATTATGAAAGCAGGAAGTGAACAAATGAAAAAAATGAAAAAAAAACACAAAAAAAACTTAAACTGTATTATGGAAAGCAGGAAGTGAACAAATGTAACAGTTACTGATTGTAAAAGTACCAGATGGAGGGGTAGGATTTAATAAGCTTTGCTTCTTCCTACTCCTTTTGGACATGTGGAACTACGAACTGATTATGGGATGCACTCAATTGGAATCTGATGCATGTTCAAATGAAATAAAACCATTACCATTACCATTATGAATAAGTCATCGCTGAAATCATCTTGTATATGATTATTAACCACCAACAGAGTGTGAAGCTTATGCACCCTTGCCAAAACGTCAACAGAAGACTCTCTCTCCTCCAATAAGAATATTCGTGAAGAGCCGTGGCTCCCAGCCAAGGAAACGTTCCTGCAGGCTCCATTTAAGATGAATCACCGCAAATGATGATGTCAGCCACATCAGGTGACTTTCCTATTGCTCCCCGAGGGGGTCTTACTCTGCGGGAAGATCCTCATTCACACTTTTAGCCACGCGGTAACTTTACATCTGTGAAAACATGCGTGAGTGGCAGTCCTGGGAAGCATGCAAGCACAATGGGGAGGGAATCGGGCCTCCATATGCGGATAAACAAACAAGGCAGGATGTGTTCAGGCCAGTCATGTCAGGAGAATGGCGTGAGTGTTTGCCGGTCGGAGGGAGGAATAGAGAACACAAACTACTTTTGCCAGGTCAGTAGTGTGGCCTCGAGTCTTTTTTTGTGCTGCTATGTCAATAATGAGGGAGGAATTTGCACACTTTTAAGAACATCGGTGAACACAAGCGATAAAGGAGAGACATGGACATGATGCAATCAAGATGACCTTTTCAGTGTGATTGATGGACAGCTTTCATTGTCTGAAAAGAAAACATTTTTGATGCAAAATTTAGACTATGAGACCAGGGAACACTTTTTTCAGCAAAAGTGAAGAACAGCAGAGTGTCTGCCTATTACAATTATTATTATTGTTATTATTTAATTATCATTATTATTATTTATTTTTATTATTATTTACTATAATAAATAAATTATATAATAAATTATTATTATTTATAAATTATTATGTAATTTTTTGATAGAATATGTAACTAAAAATCTCTTAAAACTCACTTAAAATTTAAATTTTAAAAACTCAGCCCAGTGGTTCTAATCAATACAAAATTTAAATGGTCGGATTTTTTTCATATTTAGAGCATAGAAAACCTGTTTATGACCTTCTAAATATGCTTTTTTCAACATTAAAAAGAGCCTTCTAGACATGAAATAACACTCTACTCACCTTTACACTAATATTGCTCCATAATGTAGACATAATGAAAAAATTAGCCATTTAAGATGAAAATTAAGTGTTGTTGCAGATTCCTGTCTCATAATGATGGCTGTGTATCTCATAATTATCAGTTTATGTCCCATATTTGTGGCTTTTTAGCTCATAATTATGACTCACTTTCTCATAATTTCGATTTTTAATCAGAATCATATTTTTTTCAGATAATGATGACATTTTAAAATCATATTTCGACATTTTATCTCATAAATACTGTAACTTAATGTCATAATTTTGACATTCTTTATGTCGCCATTAATTATTTTAATTCAAATTATTACTTTTCTATCTAATGATTAATTGTTTTGTATCTTATAATTTAGATTTTCCCCCTCCCTTTCCCCCCACATTTCGACATTTTATCTCATAAATATAACTTAATGTCATAATTTTGACTTTCTATTTCATAATGATGACTTTTTTTTTACAGTATTTCAACTTTTTATCTCATAATTACAACTTTTTAATCTCAATAAACTTTGTAATGTCATAAATATGACTTTTATCTCATAATTAATTATTTTAATTCCACCTTTTAATCTCTAATGAGTAATTGTTTCCTGTTTTTATAATTTAGACTTTTTACCTCATATTTTTTTTTCTTTCAAATGGGCGTCATAAATCATGAGCTTCCACATGCATTTAAATTCATATGTTTATTTGAAAACAATATTTTGCTGCACTCCAACGGTGGAGAGTGACATATGTGTCACGTGATCTCCATTAGGGCTGGTTAACATGAAAAGTTCAGCTGGGAGTGGAATCGAACACGGCTGGGAGGGACTTTGCGGACGCAGGAGCAACAAGTCCAAGGCTGCAGGCATCGGCGTGTAGCAAATCAAGCAAACCTTTATGTTTATATTTATATATTTATATTCCAGGATGTTTCACTGTGACAATGACGCGCGCCAAAGTTTCTATTACGCACGACGCAGCCCAGGACGCCTTGGAGACTTTGTGTGAAACTTTGTGTCACGTCGCTGCTTTAAAATCGGTAGCGTGGGTAATTTGCTGCTTTTGGACAAGACGGGGTGAAATCTCCACCGCGGCTACCACAGGCTGGACTTGAAACCGAGCCCATGTGAAATGGTCCCGACCTGGAACACATGCTGGGAGGACATCACTTGACATATGAGCGTGAGAACAATCCCAGTCCAGCATGAGGAGTCTGGTTTTACTGTGCGCCATGGTCGGGCTGTGGGGGTCCTGCCTGGCCAACAGAAACTGTCCAGACCTGATTGTGGACAGTTGTCACTGTTCGGCGGAGAGGTCCAAGGAACTGAGCAGGCAGCACATCCGAATCAAAGTCGTTTGTGATGATGTGGACCTGTTGGAGACACTGCATCCGAGCTTCCTGCCTAACAGAACCTTCTCCCTGTAAGTAGCTACTACACTGTCAAAAAAAAAAATCCAAGTTTTCAAAATTTGTTTCAAAATTTGTAACCTCGCTGCCTTAAAATTTTGATGAAATCTAGCAAATTATTTCAGGTAATTTCAACTCACAACTCCAAAAAGATCAAGTTCACGTGACTTATTGCTTTGTTTTGGGAACTTTCTTTATTAGGTCAAATAAACAAATATTTTTTCTCAAGTAATCGCAACTCACTTTTAATTTAGTCTAACTAATTAGCTCAAGTCAATTCAACTCACAATTAAATTGAAATTAATTGAAATAATTTGTTAACCTGATTTGAAAATGAGTTGAAATTACTCGATTTACGTTGTTGATACAGTAAACCTCGGATATATCGGATTCAATTGTTCCCATCTGGTTTTGTCCGATATAAGCGAAATCCGTTATATGCGTATACCGGAAAATGTCCGTTTTACGCATATATCGGATTTATATCCGGTATATGCGTAAATCGGATTTTATCCGTTATAAAAAGGCACTTCCTTGACTATGTTTCCAATGTACCTGGACGCGCAGGCAACGCTGCAAACGCTGCAAATGACGTCGTATAGCGGCCTGTCACGATTCGGCGAATCGGAGCGCCACGATGCGGCCATCCGATATATGCGAGGGAAATTTAATGGAAATGCATTGGAACGGGACTGGAGATTTTGTCCGAAATAGGCGAAATCCGTTATAAAAAATCCGACATATGCAATGAATTTTGATTGGAAATGCATTACAGAAAAATTGGTTCTTTTTTTATCTGTCCGTTGTGAGCGAATTTCCGATATATCCGAGTCCGATATATCCGAGGTTTACTGTACAACCAAAATATTTGGTTATTTGACCTAAAAAATGAAATTCCCACAACAAATCAATAAGTCACGTGAACTTTGGTCTGAACCAGACTGAACTTTTTGATTAGTTGGGAGGATCAAAACCTTTTCTAGTTGTCTCAACTTTTTGGCAAAATTTAGTTGACCTGACACACAAAAATAAGTTGTGACACCTTATGACCTGAGTGGAGTATGACATTTCATTCCAGCGTCTTTGAATGCGTCTTATCTTACCTTATATAGTTTATCTTAGTTCATTTAACCAATTTTATGCTGAATTGTATGCTTAATGAAGGCAAAAGATGCATAATTGTATTGTATTGATTATACAGTAAACCTCGGATATATCGGACTCGGATATATCGGAAATTCGCTCACAACGGACAGATAAAAAAGAACCGATTTTTCTGTAATGCATTTCCAATAAAAATTCATTGCATATATCGGATTTTTTATAACGGATTTCGCCTATTTCGGACAAAATCTCCAGTCCCGTTCCAATGCATTTCCATGAAATTTCCCTCGCATATATCGGATGGCCGCATCGTGGTGCTCCGATTCGCCGAATCGTGACAGGCCGCTATACGACATCATTTGCAGCGTTTGCAGCGTTGCCTGCGCGTCCAGGTACATTGGAAACATAGTCAAGGAAGTGCCTTTTTATAACGGATAAAATCCCATTTACGCATATACCGGATATAAATCCGATATATGCGTAAAACGGACATTTTCCGGTATACGCATATAACGGATTTCGCTTATATCGGACAAAACCAGTGGGAACAATTGAATCCGATATATCCGAGGTTTACTGTATTGCCTTAAATATACTGTACATTTTGAAAAATGGCCGAGTGGTTAGCATGTAGGCCATACAGTCAGGAGATCAGGAAGACCTGGGTTATATTCTCCACTTGGGCATCTCGATATGGAGTTTGTATTTGTTTAGGTTAATTGGCGACTCCAAATTGTCCAAGGTATGAATGTGAGTGGCTGACAACCAGTCCAGGGTGTACCCCATCTCTCGCCTGGATAGGCTAGTGGTATAGAAAATGGATGGATGGATGGATTCATACACTAATTTATGTTGTTAATTTTTATATTTATTTGTACAATTCAATACAATTAATGGCATAAAACATACAAATCACTGTTTTTGCAGTGTTTGCATCGTCTTTCTTACGTCTGCTGTTACATTTCCAAAAGAAATGCATAAATCATGGCGATGATTTCCATTTTATGTCCGAATTTCTTAACGCAGCCTACCATGAAATCAGCACAACAGAATGACAGACGCCCCCAAAACAGCAACCTCCCGTAGTCTCAAGCAGTCACCTTTGACTAAAATATTCATCCCGTTGCCCCGCTCTTATTATCTGCATCATACCGAAACTTATTCAAATGTGGATGTTGCACTTTGATTGCAACTCTGAGAAGCCTTTCTTAATATTCTTGCATGCTCTCTTGTTGATGAAATAGCACTTCATACACTTGGGGGGGTTGATAACGCTCTGCAGGTGCGCTGACTGACTGCTCCACTAATAGACTTATTTCTTCCAGACTTGAGGTGTGCCTTCGGAGTGCGAAAGAAAATATGAAATGTACGTAAAGGCAGCTGACAAATTATGGCCAAGCGCTCCTCTGAACTGCAAGCTGACTTGATTAGTAGTAGCACTTTGCTTACTGTCATTTATTCGCTTTGGAGTTTGGTGCGGGCGTTTGTTCCTCTAAGTGGGGAATGGTTAACGGCTGTGTTCTGTATTCGGCATTTGTCAAAGTGGTGCTTTTCGCATCTCAGAGGTAATAAAGAGTTTTTATTTTCAAAATAATAAAGCAAAATACGACTGGATTAAAATGGAGTTACAAAGAAGTGGAAGTAGCGTGACGCATTTCTGGCATATTGTCTATATAGTTTTAAAGGAGATTCGTGGTTATTAAAATTATTCTTATTATTAGGCCATTCCTCATTCAGCTTCATTCCTTGGTGAGCTGCTGTGGCCGGCCAGGAAGCAGTTTTCCTGCGCTAGGAAATGTGACCTTTGTCATGCTGAAGTGGCCTCCCCTGTCGTTCTTTTGTTGCGATGTGCTGTGCAAATAAACATATATATCGAGGGAAGTGTGCACATACCAATGAAGGCGGACCAACAAATCTTGCAAATGTCTCCCCACGCGTTCTCATCGTTTTCTCTTATTATTTTCGTTTTTGTCTTATAACCTATTTGGACAAGAAATTCCTTGTTTTTTTTTTCTTTATTTTCCCCCGGAATTCCATTCCAAAACTTAAACTTTCCTAGATTATAGATTCAGAGCCCACAGTCTAAACAACGTCAAGTATTTATTTGTTTATTTTTACATAATTTGGCCCAGCTCAGTATATGACTATTGATGATCTCGTTCTCAATATCAGTGCAGCTGTCCAGTTTAGAAATAGACACTGGTAAATTAGTATATGGTAATGGTAATGGTAATGGTAATGGTAATGGTTTTATTTCATTTGAACATGCATCAGATTCCAATTGAGTGCATCCCATAATCAGTTCACAGTTCCACATGTCCAAAAGGAGTAGGAAGAAGCAAAGCTTATTAAATCCTACCCCTCCATCTGGTACTTTTACAATCACTAACTGTTACATTTGTTCACTTCCTGCTTTCCATAATACAGTTTAAGGTTTTTTATGAATATATTTTGTATATTTTGTTATATTATACTTTTATATTATACTATTATTTTATATTATACTTTTATGAATGAAAGTTGCTTGTGTTGATACATTTTGTTTGAAATTAGATGGATTAGATTTCAAAACACATTTCATCATGGTAAATAAACACTTTTAATCAGAAGTAAAAATATTATCATTATAAAAACTTTACAAATCATGCAAGCTGGTGTTTCCCATTAAATCATGAATTAACCCTTTCTTACAAACACATTATGATGGGACTATCTGTAGCATCCTAACTCTGCTTCTTAACACAACTCATCGACACATACCACAACTAACTCGGTCGTGCATTATAACGTATCTGTTTGTTACTATTAGAGAAATTAGATAGTGTGTTGTGATTTGGACCCCAGATGCAGAGACGGGCAGTTAAGAGTCTTTTAATAATACGAGTTCAAAAATAGACTGCCAAGGAGAACACAAGGCGGTGGTGGAAAAAAACAAGAACAGTGCAATCCCACTTCTGACACCAATATGGTGATGTTGAAATTTGCAATTCAGGGAAAACGAAAAAAAAAAATACATTTGAAATACACTTCCTGTTGAGGTCTCATCAGTTCTTGAGCTCCACCAAGTTGTCCAACTTTCGGAACACTCAACTTGCCGACTGGAGCAACTTTCCCACCAAGTACAAAGTTCCAACCATTAGACAACCCACAGAGGAGCTGACCCACTCACCCGCTGAGCCGTAACAATGTGGATTAATGCAGACTTGCACACCAAGCAAACTAGCCAAACAAATAGATAAACACAAGCATAAGACGAGGATAAGGAAAGAAGCTTACAAATGTCTCACATTGTTGATCATGCAACTTTCTCCTTGTGTAACCTGAACTATCAAGTAATAGAAGCTAAACAGTAGCATTGGCCGTTATGGACCTTAGCATTCATTCATTCATTCATTCATTTTCTACCGCTTATCCTCATGAGGGTGGCGGGCACATATAGACAAACAACCATTCACACTCACATTCATACCTATGGACAATTTGGAGTCGCCAATTAAAAAACCCACGCTTGCACGGAGAGAACATGCAAACTCCACACAGAGATGCCCGAGGATGGAATCGAACTTTGGTCTCGTATCTGTGTGGCCTGTGTGCAGCAGACCTTAGCATATACTATAACTATATTTTTGGCATGTAAAATGACATAAAATGATATAAAATTTAAATTCAGCAGAGTCCTGCATAAAAAAGCTATTAAAAATAAAAAAGCCATTAATCCATAATTAAATACACTCAAATTGTAAAACACATTTAATTATTGGTAACAAACTGGCTAACGATTTGTACACATTACAACAAAATCGATTTTTCAATATGTAGCCTTCGATGGAAAAAGTTTTGACATTTTTTTTACTAACCGATTACCCGATGCATTGAAACAACAAACTCTAAATTAACAGATGAAGAAAATAATTGTTTACTCGTACACTCGTACACTTTTTTTTTTAAGTTGTAATTTGGGGGAAATTGGGGTAAAAGACCAAATATTGTTGGTATAAAGTTGTAATATTATAAGAAAGACATTTATACAAGATGAAAGCTGAAATAGTTGGAAAAGAATGTAAAAACCCGACAACAACAGAAATGAAAAAACAGAGAATAAAGTCAAAATATTAAGAGAAAAAAGTCGTAATTTAACAGGGAAAAGGACCAATTTTACAAGAATACATTTTGTTGAAAAATAGAGATTAAATATTAAAGAGAAAATATTTTTAAGTGGTATTTTTTTTATTTAAAAAGTTGTAATTTGCATTTCAGATGTAGTTATCACTGCTTGTACGTACATGTGTGCATTCATAAGATTTGTCTTTTTTCACCATTTTAAATCCCGACTTTATTCACCACACTGGAACAACTGTGCAGCCTGGCTCATCGTAGCTGATGCACTGCTTTTTCTGTGCAAGTGAAAGTGATTTTCTTCTGGATTTGCGTATCATCTTTGACGGAACCACACTAAGCTCTTCTAAAGCCTGCTTCAGTACTGTTTGAGAGGGAGAAGAAATCTTTTGATCCAAATCTTTGGGTTTAGCATTAAGTCATCTGCTGTGTGGGTCCTCGTCATCAGAGGGGCTGTTGTAAGCTCGGGAACCCAGGATTGGGCTAAAACTTGCGCTGTAAGAACATTATGCCTGGGCCAGAGGGGCGGAGAGATATGACAGATATTACATATTTTGCTACCGGATTGTAAGTGGATTACTTGTGATACATGGTCTTTATCGTCATGAAATTTGTTAACAGTTCAACAACAGAGATTGTGAAAAGGAGGTGAAGAAGCGTGTGCAGGCAGGAGGAACGGATGGAGAAAAGTGTCAGACTTGATGTGTGATAGAAGAGTTTCAGCTAAAATGAAAGGAAAAGTACACAAAACTGTGGTGAGACCATCCGTGTTGTTTGGTCTAGAGACAGTGCCACTGAGGAAATACACAGGAAGCAGAAGTGGAGGTAGCAGAGATGAGGATGCTGAGGTTCACATTGGGAGTGACCAGGATGGATAGGATCAGGAAGGAGTACATCAGACAGTTTTGTATATCTTTCCTTTCATTTTAGCTGAAACTCTTCTATCACAGCTAAAATGAAAGGAAATGTATACAAACATTGGGAGTGACCAGGATGGATATGATCAGGAAGGAGTACATCAGACAGTTTTGTATACCTTTCCTTTCATTTTAAACTGAAACTCTTCTATCACAGCTAAAATGAAAGGAAATGTATACAAACATTGGGAGTGACCAGGATGGATAGGATCAGGAAGGAGTACATCGGAGGGACATTACATGTCAGAGGCCTTGGAGACAAAGTTCTTTAGGCCAGACTGAGATGGTCTGGAGATTGGTTTGCTGTGGCGACCCCTGAAGGGAAAAGCCCAAAAAGAAAGAAGAAGATCATAATGAAATGAGTTAAATGTGTTGAGGGATTTTTGTGAACATCAAAACAGCCTCAACTATTTTTCCTCATATTTCTGTGAGGTTATTGATTTCTACAAATATTCTTTTGCACCCCATGTTATTATATTGTACACTTCCCTTCTTGGTAAGGTGCTGTGTGTGCCCTTCGGAGTAGTTTGACATGAATATTTCATTGGCATGCACACAAAGCCTGTGTCTGTGTTCTCTTATCCATGACATCTCATGCAAACCCTGCGACTGCACAAGACCAACATTTTGCTTCATATAATTCCATGAATTGTTTGACATTACGTGCTTGAAATATCAAAAGTGTGCAATGTGATCTATACTGGTGTATCGCTCAGAAGCACAACATTAGCTTCTGAAGGTTAATAAAGGTTGCAAATTACAACATGACATATTCCATATATTGTAAGTGTAAAATTACTTACCACTGTAAAACACTAATATCTTTAATGACTGAACATATGAAGAGCTTGCAACCAAAAGGCGCTAAATCCATTTTGACTGATTTCGAGAAAAACAATGATTTTTAACTACGCACATATCAATCTATTTGGTCATCAAGTCGATATTGCAAATGAAAGAGCTATCAATATAGGTCATAAAAATGCATGCTATAAAAATCCTGCACACACCATGTATTTTATATATTTTTTTTAATTAATTTTTTTTTCGGATTTAGCGCCTTTTGGCTGAAATAAATTTGAAGTCACCTTTAACTTCTTCAATGGCGTTGTTGTAAAAGAATGTAAGGTGATTTAATGTGCTATGCTAATAAAATAATTACAACACAGAAGCCTTTCTCAACATACAATACAAAATAATTATTATTAATTAAAATAATAAAAATGTTATTAAAAGCAGTGCTCATATTTGACTGCACCATGAAGGTGACAGTGACAAAAATCATCTCATTACAAACTCTTTACATTGTATGTTTTTTAGTACAAGTGAAATAATGTTTCTCATGAAAGTTGGAGGTGTCAAGGTAGAGACATGCCTTTTATGGCGTAAAAAAAACTTGTTACATGTTACAGAATACTGTAAAAACACAATTTGTGTTCTCCTGAATTGCATAACATACTGTAACTATCATACGTGTACTTCATGTACACAAACAAAACAGGATGCGCACTGATACTGGCTTTCTGTATGTGCAGTGCCAATTGTATTCTTCTCTCTGATTGGTCAGATTATCAATAGATGGGAAACTTGGGCCAATCAGAATAAAGAATAAAGAAAGGGATTTAGCTCCTTTTGGTTGAAATCTGAAATAGCGCCTTTTGGTTGAAAGCATACATTTCATATCACTTTTTTCATATTTTTTAAAATGATTTCAAGACCAAAATATGTGATTTGGATACACATGACAGAGGTCTATTAAACTCATGAAAAACATGCAACTTAGTGAAAATTGGATTTAGCGCCTTTTGGTTGCAAGCTCTTCATATGATGTAATGGGGATGAAAGTCTGCATTTATGGACTAGTCGTGTTGCGTAGCGTGATCATGGAAGCATTTTAATTGTGCTGTGCATGCATGCGGGATAATCTGAATTAATAAGTGTTGTGGTTTGGTACTGTCCCATTCCAATCAAAATTCTGGTTATTGTTATAATGTCTAAAAAATGTGTTGCAGTCTCCCAGAAAGCTTTTACATAGAAACCGCACTGTCAGCTTGACCTATTGACCCATCAGTCAAGTAATGAATGAATGAAATGAAGGACACTTGGGAGCAAAGCCAAGCTAATTGGATCATCACAACGTGGATCCAACTGAGAAGCAACCACAGCTAATAAAGTTACCAGCACCAAATATCCGTTTTTTGCTGACTTTGGAAAAGAACATCTAGTAGCTATGCACCTCCTAGTGGGGTAGTAAACACACGGATGCATCCGGAGAGATTTGTATTCAAAGTTATCTGGCACAGGAATTTGTCTGGAGATTCACCTTCAACAGGCATACTTGGCTGAATACACACAATAATTATGCTCCGTGGAGTGCACTCTGTGCTCAATTGGTATGAATTATTTACATCTAAGAAGCTCTGAAGCTTCTTCTCTTGAGTTCTTATTTTGGTGCATTGTGAAGATAAAAATGTGCATTAGCTTGTAATAATGTAATTCAAATTTACTGATGACGGAGACATTGGGAGACACATTTTAAGTAGAATATGCAGTTCCCTATTTAATAATGCATTGCCTACAGTTGATTTACTTTAATATAAGATACAATAAGTTGGTGGCCATATAAACAAAAATCCAAGCAGGTTGCATTTGTGGCTCATAAACAGTGGCGGTCACCAATAGCAACAACAGCAACAGCAATAAAACCGAGCAAAAAAAAAATCTCCAGATAGTGTGCAAAACTTTGCAGGTAAATTCATTCAATGACTAAATGACGTCGGCGTCTCATCTGCATAATAGACCATGTGTTTGTCATTTTGATGGATGCTCCGTGAGGCAAAAAGTGAGCAAAAAAAAAAAAGGAAAAGCAAAACAAATTTGTTTAGAAATACAAATGAAAGAATTACCATTGAATGAGAAATGAAAATAAATGCAAATGTAGTCTGTCACTTTTTTTTTTTATTCAAACTGAGTTCTCAATAATGGGATGGTGTGTCAGTAGGAGTGACGTGTGGCGAGGTTCATGGCTGGCGAGGCACTCTGAGTGCTCAATGGGAGTTTTTTTATGTTAGTACAGAGTGCTCATGAAAAGGATAAGAAAAAGAAGAGAATAATTCGCTTTGATTTAAAAAAAAAATTTAAAAGACGTCTTAATCCCATTTATAATTTTTTTTATATTTTTTAATTTCTATATATTATATTATATTTATTTATATTTATTTATATTTATTTATATTTATTTATATTTATTTATATTTATTTATATTTATTTATATTTATTTATATTTATTTATATTTATTTATATTTATTTATATTTATTTTTTTTATAATTTTTTAAATAAGTTAAAAAATATTTGTGGTCTTACCTTTCATGTGTATATGAAGTACATGCACACTAACTTTCCTGATTCCTATATATATATATATATATATATATATATATATATATATATATATGTTTGCATTCAACATATACTATGTCTATATACTATATACAATGTTTTGTGGTTTCATAGTATTTGTAGTATTTAACCATTCATCGCACGTTTTGTCGCTCTTTGATAATGATTAACAACCTTACAATGTAGAAAATAAATTGACTAAAGAGGGATTGCTGGAGATTTAGGAATGCAATCGAACATGAAACCAGTATAGGTATTGACCACAGCTCCCACAGGTCTCTGCATCTACTCGATAAAAGAAGGCCGTTACAATATCCCTCGTTGATATCAAGGAAGTGGTTTTGTGTGGCAGCGGCGGTCGATGTTAAGCGATGCCTCTGAACCTCTCCATGACATCGCATTAATAGCATACACGATGCTACCAGTACATAATGCAATAAATACATCAACTCACTTGAAAACGAAATAAAAACTGTCCCGCAATAAGCCAAACCAAAGCTAATTAGGCACACTATTCTTGTAAATTCCCCAACGGCTCATTTTCTGCCACTTGAATAAACAACTCAGGAATTTCCTTCCCACTTGTGATGAGTTAAATCCCAGGCAGATGTGCCTTACTATCATGTAGAGACTATATGGAGTAATGTACTGATAATATACACTTTTTGGATGTAACCCCTGGAGCATGTCCGTTTCCCATCCAAGGTCGGTGTTGGTTGTTATAAAATATGTTGTTTCCATTGGCCATGCCTTGGAACTCAATCTTTTAGAATAACACAGCTTTTGGCTGCTTTAAGAAAAATGGCTGAAAACCTCGAGGCCAATGGAATCCAGTGTTTGTAATAGTTAACATTATGATCCCTGCTCCACTTGGTCCTCATGATTGGTGGTGTGGATGGTGTCGTTTGCTATTTTGGTTCCTGGTCTTGTGTAATAATACAGCTGGATGTCTCTGGCGCATGGCCGGCAGGCTAGTTTCGAGATTAGTTACATTTCAGGCAGACCACACAGAAGTCTCACAGCTGTAGTGAGGACACAAAATCGGCAGCTTCTGTATAAGTGAAGAACTGACCTCACTCACATCATCGCGCTCATTTCCATGAAACGGCAATTTGGGATGATTCGCAGATATGTACGTAAACAGGAGTTGTGGCTAGCCTGGAATACGAACTTCCATATTGTCAGATCAGGTGTGCCGGGAATGGTCTATTGCCAAACATTTCCATTTTGGGGAGAATTGACCAATTATTGAAGGGTTTGACTGAACATTTTTTGCAAACCAACACATGTTGATATGCGAAGAATTTACTGTAAATATACGTAAGAATTTCAGGAAAACAACTGCATCTCAGTTTGGTGGTCTATTTTCACAGTGGTAATTTGACTGACAGGCGCACAGTGCAGACACGTGACCAAAACTTTTTTAGAGTGTCAGGTACATTTTAATGCAATAAACAATCACAGCAACCACTATTTAATGTAACCGTTTGAACCAGCATGTACACTTTTTTTTATTAATTGTCCCATCACATCTGATATCAGATCAAAGACATCACGCATAATGGGAACTAGGAACATGGGAACAGCTGAAAGCCAACCACAAACATCCTTGGCATTCGATACGAAGCATGTATTCTCATCGGCTTATCTCATTTCGAGAAGAGAGATGCTCGTTAAATAAATGCAAGTCAGTCGGTGTCTTAGGGACTTACCTGTGACGCATATTACTCATATTTATGTTTTAATCTTTATCAAGAAATTCCAACAAACACTTGCTAGCCACTTCATATCTAACATTGTGTTGGTCTGCTATATGATATATTTAACTGAAATTTATAAAGGAAACTCTTGAAAATGATCACGTTTTCATACCACTGTATTGTTGGTAATGCAGAATTACCTCTCAACAATTATATTTTTTGTAATTTCATTATTTGGCTTGGCCTAAATGATCAAACTATTTAGGTTTGTAACTACAATTATTAACATTAACAACACAACCTTCACCTGTTTAGAAACAAATAAGGAAAATCTTGTAGGACATTCTAAGTACAATTCAAATGAATCACACCAATCGGCTGAATTCTTAACAATCAATTAATTAGTTGATTAATTATTCTCACCGTTGTCCAATGTGGACAAGTTTTATTCGTGTTTAGCGCGGACATGAATTAGTGTGACTTGTTTAAGCTGCTGAACCTGATCATTTAATAAGTGTACTTTAATTGGTGTTAATTTGTGTCTGCCAGTGTGACTTACAGCATTGGAGGAACAAAAAAAAACAGTAAATACTGCATATAGCATCACTGTCAAATGCGCCTATTATACCACTGTGACCACTGTCAAATTGTATGGGCAGATATTGTACTTTATACCCGATGAGGCCTTTCCCTCCTCCTGCAATTATGTTATTTGCAGTGTAGCCACTGAGAACATGATTGACAATGTAAATAGAGAGTTGGACAAATACCCAGAAGTTTGTCATGAGGCTGTTTACATAATGTTCAATTCTGCTATTCTGCTCATTTCCTGGACAATACGCAGAAGCCCGAGTTAGGCACGTAGGGGTCGAAAAGCACACACCGACACACACACACAGACACACACATGCATTTGCACACACACAAACATACAGCACAGGACACGCTTGAGTTTGCACAAACAGAGGCTGTCTGTCCCACGGTAAGATGTCCACAAAGGGAGGTGTAGCGGTATGGGGAACAGACGGAACAAAACACGGCGACAACATCATGTATTGCATGATCTCACAATTCGTTATCTTCACTACAACACGGCCTCCACATGTCTTTGTCAAAACAACAAAAGTCTTATTTCAGTCAGTGAGCTTGGTCCTACCTGCACTTTCTCACCATGTCCCTCTGACTTCATGCTGACATATTGACTACTATTTTCCGATGTCGAAGAGCTTTGTGTTAAAATAAACCCAAAGTGACAGAACCCCTGCTATGGTATTATTGTATGGATCAACAACAACGGAAGCATAGACTGCTGCATACTGATGTTTGGCTTTCTTCCACAGCTTGGTGATTCCAATTGAGCTCAGCAATTTCACGCTGGAACAAATATACGGGTGCGCACCTCCCAAAAAATCTACAACACCATTTGTTGATTGGTCACTCTTTGATTGGTCGACTTGTAGTGCATTATTACCTGTCTGTACATGACCAGGCCATCTTCGTCAACACCTTCTAATCTGATTTTGGATCTGCTGACTGTTGTCACTCATCTCTCCTCTCTTGAATTACCATTACGACAGAAACCTAGCAAGCTAAACAGTCAATGAAAGTTGTAGTTCCTCACAGAGTTGACGGTGCATTGCAAGTTTAACACTGATCAAGTATCCAAAGTGCAGCCCAGGGGCCGTTTGCAGCCGGTGGCTCATAACATTTCTTAAAGGTTGGCAGCTCTTTCATATTTTATTATAAGAAGTAAGATTCTAGGGCATGCCCAGGAATGACGCTGATATGATTTTGCTGACAAAAGCTTGGGTCCATCCTGGCCTGGGGCTGAGAGAGGGCTTCCTGAACGACGATCCAGCTTTTCCTGCCAAGACAAGAGTTATCACCCCAGGGAGGATTTGTACTTTCCCCAAAGAATATAGCCACATAAGCATTCCTGGTAACAAATTGTGTTGACAGAACGGTGACATTTTTGACGTGTTTATACATGTGGTCAAAATGGTTGGCAAGCTGGTGTGAAAGAAGGAAAAACCTACAACTGGAAACGGACGAAAGTTATAAGAAAATTTAATTAAATTTAATAAAATGTAAATAAATACCATAAAATATTGTGACACATACCAGTCCATGAGGACCAAGCAGCTATTTATTTGACAGGATGGATGGGTGAATTTCTTAGGTATACCTTTAACTGAGTGTTCAGTTGCTGTGTGGTGAGATTAGCATTCATTAGCATTCTACACAGTGAGTCAGATTGTTACATTGACTAATGACTTCCTGTGACTTCCAATGGCTCGACAAGCTTCTCTTGAGTTCACTTGTAGCTCGTTATTGGCTCCTGACAAATAAAAAATTACAGTTTCCTCACTGACTCATTGGCGGCACTGTATTTAAACGATTAGTAGTAGGTCTGAAGTAAAGGATATGTCACAGGATTCAAATTTTGCCATAAATTAGCTGCACCGCCGTATAAAGATGGATGGATTTGTGACACTTGTAGCGTAACTGGGCCAGTTAGCAAAGAACTACAAAGTCAACGACTGATGATATATTATAGCTGACAAGGACTTTTTGTGACTAAAAATACATTAAGAACACAGTTGCACTCACAAAATGTATTAATAAAATAAAAATAAGATTTGTAATCCGTGATAAGTCATACACAGCGACAGTAGATACAAATAACTTCGGTCTTGCTACAAGAGCCATCTGCCAGGGCTTTGAAGCTAACTTTACGTTCTTCATTTCCCATCCAAAAATTACAGAACGGCGCATTTACAGGCAATGAGAGGCGTTCATTTGATTGGTTAAGATTACGGCTGTCCGCCAGTGGGAGGGATCAAGGCGCAGGGATCGGTGCGCGGCGCTGCGCCAGACTGTGCTGCTCACGAAATTTGGAAAGTGTGCTGGCCACAGCCCGTTGGGCCTTGTGCCGCACCTGATCTACGAAACTAGAACCCAAGGTCCATAAGTATGCAGCATAAAATGATCTAAAAAATACACTCAAGAAAACGATTGCATACAGTATTCAGCCCAAAAGATAAACTACTTCTTAAAACACTGTAGTGCGGGTACAAGATATCTCAATCGGATTGGGGAAAGGAATATTCCACCCCTGTGAATCCGATTATGTATTCATTCGGATTGGCACTTTTGAGATGTATACAAAGGTTAGATTCTTTCCGTTTGAGCAAATAACCAGAATGGAATTGGAATATTTGGGTCCATGTAAACGTGGCTAGTGATTCAGTCACTGGCACAATATCTGGTGGCAGAACCAACTCAATCAAGACAGACAGCTAAACAACACTTTGGCTCTCCTCATGGAAAGTTTGCATCCTAAAAAAACAACTTGAGATGAAAAAAATCGACAAGCATCAAGTACTTTGCATACTATGCAGGAAGAAGTTTTCTTTCAGCGAGGCACTCCAAGGTTAAAGTATCATACCAACACAAAACTTACAGTAAATTAGACAGGGATTCTCTGCAAGTACTTCAGAGCACTCATGGAACGTGGGTTCCTCTGACAAACTGCCAAATGGATTACACAGGTTTTGGAAGTCACACATACACAGAGATTGGTGCAAAGTGCCGTCATAAACTAAAGTAATGAGAAAAATCTACAAATTCTATAACAAAAAAGAAAGAAGATTGAGAAAAAAATGTCTCCCTGATTGGACTTCTGGGAGTAATAGAAGCGCCACATGAGAGATAAAGTGAGATGTCTGGGAGTGAGCAATTGAAGAGTCTATTTACCACCACAAAATAAAACTCAATCCATTAACGGATGGATATTGATCATGATTAATCTAAATTAAGCTGCAGCAGTGGCGTGATTAATTGTGATTTGAAAATGTCCCATTTAGTCCAAATTGTATGCATAGTATGCAGGGCCGTGAATGCTGACACATTTTGAGTGCGTTTGTTCATGCTTCGGTGCGTTCATGTAGAGCTGCAACAATTGAATCATGAATTGACGATTCATCCATTATGCATTTAATCAACAAAATTTTTGGTATTTTATTATATATTTATTATTTATAATTTATAATAATTTATAATAATTTATAATAATTTATAATAATTTATAATAATTTATAATAATTTATAATTATTATATATATTTATTTTTTTTTATTTTATTACAAATTTAAAATATTTTTATATTTATTTTATATTTTTTTCAGCATCTCAGTTGTTTATAAAAGCAGACCTTTTATCTTTGTGTTGTAGGCAAAACAAGATATTCATACATATCAGCAGATCAAAGCTTGTTTGTATATGGTTCATATTAATTTGATCATGTGGCCCCTAACTGATTACTCGATTCATTGAAACAGCAATTTAATTAATTGAGGAACAAAACAATTTATTTGCAGCGCAATTGTAATGAATACCAATTCCAATGACCAAAGTGAAGGCATTGCATATCCATATAAAATTCCATATAAATTGGAATTTGATACTTAAATGTTCTGCACAGCGGACAAGTGGTGAGCGTGCAGGCCACACAGCTAGGAGACCTGAGTTCGATTCCACCCTCAGGCATTTCTCTGGGTACTCCGGTTTCCTCCCCCATTCCAAAAACATGCTAGGTTAATTGGCGACTCCAGATTGTTCATAGGTATGAATGTGAGTGTGAATGGTTGTTTGTCTATTTGTGCCAGTCCAGGGTGTACTTCGCCTTTCGCCTGAAGACAGCTGGGATAGGCTCCATCACCCCGGAGACCCATAGAATATGAATGATTAAATGTTCTGTATTGTAGAATAATACAGGTGGTTCTCATACTTTTAAAATGTGACATTGAATTGATGAAAAATGATTCTGTATCATCAACTAATACTCATGTAGGATATAGAAACATGTTCTGGCTAAGTGATTTACAACTTTAAGCGCATTAGGCTTAGATCCTTATCGCATTACAATGTATTTAGACTTGAATATGTCGTTTTCAAAAAAATACTTTTCTTTGACATTATTGTACTCATGGGCACATTGTGTATATTGACCTCATTTCCAATCATATTTTGCCCTTGAACAGAAATCTGAGTAACAACAAGATCTCTGTGCTGAGGAACGGCTCCTTCTACGGCTTGGCAGCGCTGGAAAAACTGTAAGTACTTAAATCAAGACGGCTTTATTGTTTTGTCCTCCCCTGAGTCACAGTCATTGTCATTGTACTGGAGCTCCAGAAAGCAAAAAAAGGAAGACATAGCAGGAGTTGCTTGTTCAAGTGTGTCTGGCAGGAGGATTGCCAATAGTTTTCACCTTTTAGCCCCGGTGCTTAACCTCAATTGGCTCGGTAAATGTCTTAAAAAAGATAATATAAAGCATCATATATGAGTCTAATGTAGTGCTGGATGTGGGAGTCCTGAGAGCATGTAACCCTTGTCAATGAATCCCAGACTTTATGTGATGTCCCAGTAGGCCTCATTGGAGCAGCCTGAAGATGAGATCTATGATGGCCGTGCTGCTACTCATGTCTGCCCCCAGAAGTCACCAATTGATTGCTTTCACCTCTGTCGAGCCCTCGGATAACTGCTTCTATAACTGCTTGGATGGTGACACCGAAATTTGTAGATAAAAAGGAAATGTATTTCTCCATTTTTAGGTCAATCACCCTTCAGATGAGGGTTTATTGAAGAAAAGTATTGAGACTTCCAGAGATGGACTGGACTCCGAATTACCACCGAATCGTATTGCATCAGTTCTTTTATTCCAACTTTGTGGGAATAGTTCGGAGAAGGCTCATTTCTGTTATTGCATGACATTGCAGTATAAGAAGCATGGCTGCAACTAATGATTATTTTCTCACTCGATTAATCTGAAGCTGGTTGTTTCGATTAATCAAGTAATCAGTTAGGACTTAGACGAAATAACTCAAAATGAACAAAGCACAAATGTCGATCTTTTTTAACTAAAACACAAAGATGATAGGCCACAGTGGATGAGTGGCCATACAACTAGGAGACACAAGTTTGATTCCACCCTCGGGCATCTCTGTGTGTTTGCACGTTCTCCCCATGGACCAATTAACCTGCATGTTTTTGGAATGTGTGAGGAAACCGGAGCACCCGTAGAAAATGCACGGAGAGAACATGCAAACTCCACATGCAAACTCTGGTCTCCTAGCTGTGAGGTGATAGGTGATAGCTGTGATAAATATAGATATTTTTTCTCACTCGCACAAGCTTAACTCTCACTTCTGCACAAACTTACCGTTCACTCTCTTGAGACGTTCTGTATTTTGCACTGTTTTGGTTTGTATGATATTTACAGTTAGTTGGTCGACTTGTGTCTATGTACGCGGTGCATTTGACAAGACAGAGTTGAAAACGGCTCATGTTGCGTTGGTCACTGTCTATTTTTTATTCTTTCCCTCTACTTGCTTCTAATTTGGCTAGTGATATAAAGTTGGTTGGAAAAATTTTATCATAGTTATCATAGTTATCTGTATTTTTGAGACAAATACAGTCAAGGCTGACAGATTATTCCCCTGTTTGCCATCAGTGAATGTTCACCAATCACCAAGTCTTAGAGATACACAGTACACATACACTGTAGCTATACAATAATGTACCAATTTAAGCCCCCACACATGTCCTCCACAATCCATAATAAAAATGGTGTGGTTGTCCGAAGTAATACATTTGGCTAAATTTCAGCGATCCACTTTACCTTTCTACTGTCTTTTCTTTTACTAGGAAAGTTCAGATTTTGTTGCGTTGGCGTTTTCATTGTTGACCTTGCTAAACGCTTCATACTTCTATTTGTGTTTGGTCCTCAGATGAACTATTTACATTGTGGTACTGAATGCAGCTCTGCTAGTACCACCCCTTGAAGTAACTTTCAAGTAGCTGTAGGACTATTTTCATTAACAGTACACACATATTTCCACATGTTGGACATGGCTTTCTTTATTTCCCTTCCTGTTGCAAAAACAAAACACTTTACAGCAGCTGATGTAAAAATCAAGTTGGGCTTATTATCTGATTTCTGATCAATAAAGAAAGGCAAAAATCGGCATGACTACAGGACATCTCTCCTACAACTGTTATGAATAGAGTTACTGTCAGTCACCTTCTGACTTCCTCCCTGCCTGCTTAATTTTTAAAGAATGGAATAACATTAAAGCTATAGTATGCCTATAATTGAGTGGCTATATAGTCTGCCTACATGACAATGTAATCTGTCTCAATGTGTCTTTGTGCCATTTAACCTTTAAACGCTCATTCCTCTTGCTTCACTTGAATGATGGGACCCCGTACCCCAAGGTTTGTCCTACCTTACTTTGCTCTTTTCTTCCTCTCCCTATCTGGGCACAGCATTCCTTTGTTCTGCTCCATGCAGCATTTGGATACATTTTTCTGTGCACTTGATGCCAGGCCAGGTACGCTCAGTGACTAGAAAGTGGCTGCCAACTGTTCTTTGATACGGCACATTGGAATCACGGTTGGTTGGCCGAATGACAGAATAAGAGGGAATTGGCAGAAGATTGACAAGTGTAATAGTGCATGTTTGTGTGATTGCACCGTTCATTCTCAGTGAGCTCGGCTTCTGGAATAGCAAACATCCTTGACGGGGTAACAATCAGGTAAATAGTGAGTTTTTTTCCGTGGAACTGTGAATATTTGTAGGTGGAGCGATGGAGGTGGTGGGTGGGGGAAGACGAACGCTGTTTCCTTTAAAGAAAGTATATAACAAGTGAACAACTTAATGTCTGTGCGATACTGATCATCACATGGGTTAACTGAACATTTTGTTTGAAATTTTAAAATTTATTTATGATGAGTGCTATTGGCCAGGGGCACTGTTCGCTGGGAACAGGTAGGACAATTCCAACGGCCAAATAGGTAATTATTAAAAAATGAAGGGTGAAGGGTTCTCGGTTGCATCCTTGCTATCAGCTATATGATCTGAAAAAAAAAAATAAAATCACCTCAAATTAGAAAACACATTTTAATTGCATATTATATACCTGACAATAAATAAATAAATAAAAAGAGAATAAAGTGCATTCGGATTCTGAGTCTGACAAATATAAATAACACCAGAAAATCAACATAAATGCACTTCATATCACCTCGTACTTTGGTACGAGGTACATTATTAAAAAAAAAAACAAAAAAAACCCAACTTAAAACTGTATTATGGAAAGCAGGAAGTGAACAAATGTAACAGTTACTGATTATAAAAGTACCAGATGGAGGGGTAGGATTTAATAAGCTTTGCTTCTTCCTACTCCTTTTGGACATGTGGAACTGGGAACTGATTATGTGATGCACTCGATTGTAATCTGATGCATGTTCAAATGAAATAAAACCATTACCATTAGATATGTACACAATGCATTCCGCTTGTAGTATAGTAGATAGGATGTGCTCTTGAAGTGACATTCATTGGAAAAATGCCTTTCAACATTATTTTGCAAGGCAAAAATAACAAGATTAACTTTAAATGTAATGAGGTCGGAAGCTTTGTTGTCTATTTACAGTATGCATCTTGATGTCTACTGTCTTTTTAGGAACATTTGCTTATGTAGGCCAGCAAACTTGATAATTATATATATGTGAGTGAGCCAGATTTGTGTAATCATCCATCCATCCATTTTTTTTGTACATTTAAAATATGTCTTATATTCAATCCGAGAACATTTCACAATTAATGTTGTTGTTAAATAAAATGCAAATAATTATTTGGCCTGTAAAGCATAAATGATCGCTATTAATCAACGTTCTCTGTGTGTGTTAGATAATGAGCTGAATACCCTACCACCCAACCTCTAATATGGACCCATGCTGCTAACTGTAAGCCAAAGTGGCTCCCACGGTAGCAAAGCAGGAACAAAGGCCGTCACTGTTATCTGGTTGGTTAGTTTTGCCACTTAATAATGGGTTCCCACCACACAAACGTCTGTGTATGATCTCCAGTTAGGAACCTTCGATCATTAGAGAATGACTACTACACAACGAAAATAAGTTTCAGTGTTAGTTACTTACTGAACTTATATATTTGGTACATTACACAAACTTTATTTTTAAGAATGTGAATAAAGGTGAATGGACATATCTGTGCAGAAACACTAGAATGATTCAGGGTATTGTTTGCGATGGTTCACTCTGAGAAGATGTCCAAGCCCTTTACCCAACATTCTGTTGGCTATGTACAGGGTTAATGAAAAAGAATCAACTGATTTTATGATGCATTGCTTCAGTTCTCAAGAATTGTCATGGAATGAGTCAGTGACCATTTCAAAGTTTTGAATAGATGCCTTCAGGGGGCTGTCGTAGCATCGGTCTTCCGGCAAAATTCAGTTGATATGCTGATACGCATCTGCAGT
Organism: Doryrhamphus excisus; assembly: GCF_030265055.1. Classification (NCBI taxonomy): domain Eukaryota; kingdom Metazoa; phylum Chordata; class Actinopteri; order Syngnathiformes; family Syngnathidae; genus Doryrhamphus; species Doryrhamphus excisus. Next base: position 1,622,124 of record NC_080467.1, read on the forward strand.
AGGGTTGGGCGCTATACTGGTATAGGGTCTTCCAAAGATAAGAAAATGACTTATACGGGTAGAAATGATAAATACAAACAAGCACACCGGGCAGTGCACCAGTCTGGTTTTACAATTCGGAGCTGGTTTTGGCTTACAGAAGAAGGTTGGTGAAGTGTTTTTCTCCAAGGACACATTGACAATGACTGGGTGGAGGTAAGGAGGATCAAAACGCCAACCTTCTGTTTTTTTTTTTTTTTAATGACCTGTTCAACCTCCTCAGCTCCGGCCTTATTTATGACATTAGTTATGTTAGCAACGGTGTGATCTTTACTTCTTTTGTCTTGCAGACATGTTAGTGCAAGCTCTAGTTCCACTGGGACAAAGAGACCTGGACGATTCATGTTCTCTGCAATCTCAAGCAGCAGTTCTTAACCTTAAATCTTCCATTGACTCGAAGGGAATATTTTTCTCTGAGCAAAAGCCCTGCAGATGATTACCTAGGGGAAGCGGTCAAGGTCAATTTTCCAGGGAAGTTACAGTTTTTAGCAGATGCAAATCGTCTTCATGGTTTTCCAAGTTTCATAGGTGACACTTGACTGGGTGACATTGTCTTGGTTTCATTGGGCCATGGTTTTTAAACGAGCAAAGGAAGCAGATAAATGTTTTAAACCAGTATGATGAAAGAGTCTCCCAGCTTTTGTGTTTTGGGAGTTGTTTCTTCTTGTGTTCAGTTCTGCTTTTTAATAGCGTATCCGCTTGCATCAGCGGGAACTCTCCGGAGAATCCTTCTCACACTTTTTGACCTTTCTACTGTGTTCTTTTGGAACTATCCCACCTACTGCTGACCATATTAATACATTCGCTGCTTTTAAAGGACTACTGACCACTAAAACAAAGGCAGCCGGACATTTCTGTGGAGAGTTATTTCTGTGGGTTTAGTAGACTATTGTTAAGAATTAGATTAATTGATTAAATTCACAATGGTACATGTCAGTGTGATATCATATTAGAGCTATAAATGATGTTTATGTTTTTACTCAAGTAAAAGGAAGCTTCTTGTTTTACTTTAATTTAATTTAAATTACTAGGTTAGGCCGAGATGGGCCTAATCAATATTAACCAAACTCTAAGGCTTCTAATTTTGGGTGTGGCGCAGCAACGCATTCGTAATTTTCTCCAGCACACCACAGTGTGCAGCCAATTTGATAATTTGGTAGACTGGGCTGTGCCGGGATTGGTGTCCATTTTTTCAGCTTTTTTCACAATTTAGTGACAAAACAGCGCGTCGAAGGTGCCCTGAAAGATCGCCAGCTCCGACCTGTTCTTCATAGTCAAAATAGCTGTATCCCAATGACAGCGTTGTGAGCTAGCTCATATGAACTCGTAAGGAGGCAGACCTAAACAGCTGTTGAATTTAGTTGAAGTTAAATCTGTGCTGATATAAATGGAGTCAATTGCAATAAACAATGAAATAATATAATATATTCTAGACCTTAAAAGGGACCAGTGATGACTTCTAACACATATTTTTGTCACATGTTTTCATGATCACGAAATTCCCTTTAAAGGAAAACTGCACTTTGGGGGGAATTTTGCCCATCAATCCTTATATGAGACACATAAACACACATTATTCTTTATTCTGTGCATTCTAAATAGAGTAAAACAGTAGCACGAGGTAGGTAATAATGCAGGTAATGGCATTCACCTAGTTTGCCTCTATTAAAACAAGCCCAAAACCCTCCAAAAACCTTTTCTATACAGGCTATGGCCATGTAGTAACAGGTACATTCATAAGATGAAACACAATCTAAGAATAAATACATGTTAAGCTGGTAAATGCAGGATAGTCCTCAGGGAAAAACGTGCTCAGAACAAACGAGAATCTAGCTGGGTCTTCCTAACGATGATGAGTGCCAGTATCCACCAGTTGACCAACTTTTCAGCTTATTGCCATAACTATCTACTACAAACAAGCAATAATAAACAAATCGGCTCATCAAACAAGCAACTTTTCCACACAACATAGCAATTGTGAAAGTGAAAGTGAAAGTGAAAGACAACGCTCACACACACTGAGCGTTGTCACTGATTCAATGGGAGGATTAAAATGCGATGTGCTATGTGCTTTTCGTTCTATCAATATCATCTACATTCAAAGAGAGTCATTTCATAACATGCCACTCTAATTAGTGTATGTCATGTGACTACCCAGCATGCATGGGTTGTTCAAAAATATGCTGATATATTCATCCGAGTCACCTTCAATTATTCCGTGTTCAGAGATCTGTACAGAAATGTCATTATCTCGGTCTGTGTCGGTCCAACCAACAAAATTGTCTGCCTCTTTGTCGACATACATATTGATGCTTTTAGTAGTACTTGTTGAATGTTGAATGATGTATTTGTTCCAGTACCTGCTGACGACAGGAAAAGGAAGCAGATATGGAGCTTATGCTTGCGAGAATTTGCTAAAATCGGAATCAAAGTGGAATTCGGGCACGGTTTTTAGACTGCGTTGTTATTAGCCTCTTTGCACAAAACGACATGTTGACTCTAATAAAATGTGAGAGTGTAAAGATAATATGATGAGAAAGCCAGGAAAAAAATGAAGAGAACTGAATGACGTATTTGAAAATGTGGAAAAATTTTCATAAATGAACTTAAAAACTGGATTTGTTTGCAATGAGCATCAGTTTAACTTGTTTGACTTGACTTTTGTGCGTAAAGTGTTTTACGGGATGACTTAGTGTCTTTTCTGTTTTTATAACCTTCCTTACTTATCATCGTACTTCGGTACGAGGTACATTATTAAAAAAAAAATAAAAAAACCTTACACTGTATTATGGAAAGCAGGAAGTGAACAAATGTAAAAAAAAACTTTGCATGTGGACAAGGTCATAACTTATAGAAAAATATATTTTTAAAATATGCATATTTGTGTGGACATGGCTGACATCTCATATAATTTGCTGTGAAATGTTTTAATTTGAAACTTTATGTTAACTATGTAGAAACAAGATAGTGCTGCAACAAAAATAAAACATGAATATGATATTCATGAATGAAGATTGAATCTACAGGATATAAATTCGGGCTGTCAAAGCTAACATGTTATCAATGTGGACTGATTACAATAAATTAAGTCTTTATTACGTGCAAAAATAGTCACGATCGACTGTATTATGGAAAGCAGGAAGTGAACAAATGTAACAGTTACTGATTGTAAAAGTACCAGATGGAGGGGTAGGGTTTAATAAGCTTTGCTTCTTCCTACTCCTTTTGGACATGTGGAACTGGGAACTGATTATGGGATGCACTCAATTGGAATCTGATGCATGTTCAAATGAAATAAAACCATTACCATTACTTTTAATCGTTTCCAAGACATAGTACTTCCTATGCGTATTCTCTTCTCTAACCTGAATATTAGTCCTGACATATGTTCATGTTTAGTGTAAGCAAGATGCATACATAAGCTTCCCACATTTGACACCCCGATGCTAGTGTGATAAAAATGAGCGTCTCATTTCATTAAGTGCACGAGCAATCAAATCCATCAGCGAGCGTCACTTTCCATTTGGATGGGTGCCCAAGTGGCTGCAGACGGGTTCAGCTTTGTTTGCCTGCTTTTTGTCGAACTTGACCTTTTCCGAGTATGACGGTGTTTTTGCAATTGCATCAGCATTGGGATGTCCAGTACTCAGTGATGCCACGCACGATTAAATAGTCTGCAGTGTTCTATCTAGAGACTCTTGCTCCAGCTTGTACGTGGCCTGGTAGTGCAGTAGTACATGTGGTCATTGCGTGTATTTATTGTGTGTATGCGGTACTCATACGGATTCAGGGAGGGAGGAATCTGCACATTGCTTCGGTTGTCAGTCATGCTATGCGACTGAAGTGTAGAGTGTCAGCTTGAAGTAATCCCTGGTGTTGTGTCCTTCATTTGGTAAAGCACACCTTTATTCATGCCTGTATTTTGAAGTGCACTTGGACAGGAAGGAGCCTGTCAGCCATGTTGGAATCAGTCTTTTAGTCACATTTTGATAACTGCCGCATTGAACTATAGAAATAAACAGAATGCTTCAAAATAAGACTGGAAATGAAACATGGTCAATCGTGACTATTTTTGCACGTAATAAAGACTTTATTTTTATTTATTTTAATCATTCCACATTGATAACTGGATTTATATCCTGTAGATTCATGAATATCATATCCATGTTTTATTTTTGTTTTAGCATCTTGTTTCTACATTGTTAACATAAAGTTTCAAATTAAAACATTTCACAGCAAATGATATGAAATGTCAGCCATGTCCACACAAATATGCATATTTTACGAGTTATGACCTTGTCCAAAAAAACTAAATATTTGGAAACTTCCAACCAGAGAGCATATTGTGTGTATGTGTATAAATGGATGAAACAGAATTTTTTGGTTTGTGTCATAATAAATGCAAAACATGATCTTGTGTTTCTCAACTTTGCTTAAAAACTGAACATGCGATATGAGATCAGTCAGCCATGTCCACACAAATATGCATATTTTAAAAATATATTTTTCTATAAGTTATGACCTTGTCCACATGCAAAGTTTTTTTGTCCTTAAAAACGATATTTAATATTTGGAAACCTCCAACCAGAGAGCAAATTGTGTGTGTATGTGTATAAATGGATAAAACTGAATTTTTTGTTTTGTGTCATAAGAAATGCAAAATATTATCTTGTGTTTCTCAACCTTGTTTAAAATGGTTTAATGTGGTGCATTAAAAAAATCATTGTAAGTGGGTTGTAAGTGTGCAGTGATTTTAATAATAATGTATACATAATTGTGAATCAAATGTAGTATATTTATGAACAGATATTTTATCATGGGCAAACAAGTCAACTGTGGTCGTTTTTTTTTTTTTTCAAAATAGCGTATGGTCTTAATTTTCATTTCACGTTAATGGCTTGTCAGAATGGCTTCTGACATTTACTACATTTATTAAGGTGGTTGATAGGAACGGCTTAATACTGCTCACATAGGTCAAGATGAAGGAAGGAGCTGCAGGCACAATGGATGACTCCTGGGTTTGCACCTTTCACTGCCTCTTTAGTAGCACATTGTACACGATCAAGGACATTTTAAAGGGGACATATTATGCTTATTTTCGTCCCTTTGTATTGAGTTGTGGACTCCTATAGAGCAGGTATACTTTAGGTCACACAATGTCCCAGTTGGAGACTTTAAATTTTGCAGTAGGTGTCAAAGTGAGCGTGAATGGTTTGTCTATGTGCCCTGTGATTGGCTGGCGATGTACCCCATGTCTTGCCTGAAGCCTGCTTAGATAGGTTCCATCTCAGTCACGGCCCTAATGAGCACAAGACGTATAGAAAATATATAAAAATTCATTTTAGCAATTACAGTTCATGACTTTTTGTACGGGTTGAGAGTCTTCATTGTTTTTGATGGACTTTTGATGGTCAGGTTTGATTTCTTTTGGCTGACTCCACTCTGGCCTGGCTGAAAAAAAGCTAAAAAAGAACCTCGGGCTCTTCATTCGTATACGTTGCTGACGTTTATAGAAACAGGAGCGCCCTTTTTCATTCTCATTCTCATTAAACTTTGCCAAAAGTGCATATTAAAAGGAAATCAGAGACACAATTTCAGGACATTTTCTTTGGCCAGAAGACAAAACCCAGAGGTCATTTTTTTGGTAGTGTCAAAACCAGTTTTGGGTTGGGTGGAGGTGGTAGACGGAGTCCTTGTGAAAAACCACAACATGTGTGTTATTGCCTCTTGGCTGGATGTGGTCAGGATGCTAAGCAAGCAGGAAATGGTTATTACTGTCTCACTAGCAGGTACTTTTTACAGATTAAAACAAAAACAAAGTCTATAAACACCGGTACAAGTTAGATAATTATATTATTATAATAATTATGTTTGCTAGTTGATTGTTTGCCTATTGTGATTAATTTTATTTCTAGATCAAATATTTTGTAGTTAGACTATAGAAACATTTATGACCTTGTAAATGTAAATGTGGTTATTAAAATTACGAGAGCCCTCCATATTTAAGACATAATTACGACTTGTGCTCATGTGCGTTGCTGTAAACGTGTATCGGACATATGGAGAACAGGAAGTGACATCATTGAGTGAATTACGACTGTAAACGTAGCCTGTGATAGGTATTATTGTGGCTGCTGTGAGGTAATTCAAACCTGCAATAAAAGCCTGTTGTTTTGGCTATCGAGTCTGGTGTTTGTGTATCTCACTGAACATTACAGTACCATCACTAATACCCAGTGTAGAATATGACATATTTTCATGTCTGAATGTGTTTTCTGAATACTTTATATTTGTATTTTAGTTAATGTGGCCATTTGTGTTCTTGAAAATGCTTAATTTAGGCAAAAGATATGGACAATTTCCATACATACGCATATTTTACAGGCCCAACCATGGAACAGTGTGATTTACTAATTAATGTATTTTTTAAAAAACATAATGGGATGACTATTGTGTAAAAAAACTATGTTGAATGACATAGTTTTACAACATTACAACAATTAAATACAAATCACACAGGGCTGCTATCTATGTGTGGTGGTAAAAGATGACAACAAGTGATCAAAAAACATAACAAAACACAGATGTATAGAAACACAACACAAATATCTTTTTGTGTCATTTTTTTTTAGATTTTGTATGTCACAAAGCCAACTTCTTTAATTGGGAGAGAGTGGCACTGACCTGTGGTTTCATGTTAGCGTATCCAGAGGTGTTCGTTAAGACTAGAATTATGCTAGTCACTTTTATTATTAACAGAATCTAGAAGGGGTTTGAATACTTGCTAAATATAGCAACAAAGTTGCTAAACCGACAACACCGATCCCTCCTGCTACATCTTCTTATTCTCTGGCACTTACAAGGTATAAGAAGCAGAGTTATGATGCCGTCTACTGTACAACGTGGCACAAGAAACTACTTTATGTGCGAAGACAGCGCCATTATAATGTATTTGTAATGTATTTTTGGTGGTCCAAATGTATTCATGGCGGGCCGCCACAAGTAAATGAGTGTACGGAAAACGCTGTTATGGATTTATGGGTCAGGCTTTCATACCTCCTGAAGTATATCTGATATTAAACCAGTGACTCTGGAATGAAATGCACACCGCTGACAAAACATTATTTTCCGATCTGTAAGAACATCAAGTGTGATTTTGGATGAGTCCCATTTCCATGGAAGGCATTTGTTTGAAGTGTCTGTATCGCCGCCTTAACTCTTAACTCCCGTCTTCCTCTCTGTTTGTCCTCTCCAGGGATCTGAGGAATAATCTGATAAGCACAGTGGAGCCCTGGGCCTTCCGTGGTCTGCTGGCTCTGAGGAAACTGTAAGTATGATGAAGTCTAGTAATAACCTTCTCTAGGGGACGTGGGAAGAACTCATTTGGCTTTGGGAGATTACAGGCAAAAAAGTGTATTAAATAGTGTGTCAAAAAAAGGACTCAAATATATAAATGCCGCCAAAGTTAAACAACTATGTACAATTTCAGACATCGCTGGATGTTCTTATACTAGGCAAGAAGACTTAACTGAGGGCACAGTTTCCCCAGTTTTACATTAATTCACAATGACATATTCATAACTGGGAGCTGCTCAGTTAAATTACAAGCTTTTGCCCTTGACTCTTAAAACCACTAACTGCTAACTCTACTCGGAATTTGGGAACAAGAGCTACTGACCTTCGGGTGACACCGTTGGCCAATTTATTAAAAGTGATTTTTTTTGCCTACTGGCGCTATTGTCACTTTGAATTTCTCTTTCATCTTGTATGAGTCACTTAGTAAAAAAAATAGGATTGTAGGCTGAGCTAAAATGTGGGGTAAAAAGTGTTGTCACGGTTGTTACTTTACATGACGGAGGTATTTTGGATCCTATAAATATAAATATAGTAATCCCTTGCCTCTTCACAGTTTTTATGGCATCGTCATGTCTTTTAATCATGCTGTTTTGTGGTTGTATACGCCTATTATTAAAATATTTCGGTGTGTATAATGTTCGGTGACTTGACTTGTTTGAATTATCTCCCAATAATTCCCAACACAAGTTACTGTGTAAAAGTCAACTCTGAACCCAATCATGTACACATACATACTGTATATACACATATACACATGTAATACAACAGAGGCAAGTATGAGTCTTGTTTATGTCTTAAATGGCCTTGTTTTCTGCCATTATCTTTATGATATTGGGTAATTCCAGTGTAAATATGACTATAGGGGTGTTATTTCATGTGTAGAGGGCTCTAATAATGCTAAAAAAAACATATTTACAAGGCCATAAACAGATTTTCCATCCTGTGACTATGAAAATATTCAATTTATAAATAAGAAATCCTACAATTCACTAATCACGTTAGGGTTTGAATCCAATCAACTGCCATGAACAAGGAATTACTGCATTTGTGTCGGGAATTTGAAGTGTACAGTACAGTTTTATGCTTTACATAAGTCAAATTCTTAACCCCCATATGCATATTCAAAATGTGTGCATGCATGACGTGCTTCTTCCTTAGGAGTCACTGTTTTCTTGGTTGACTCAACCTGCCTTGAAGGTCCCTGAAGGTCAAATTCCCACAATGTATTTTTTTATGTCCTTTGTTATTTACTCTGCATGTCTGCCCACACTTGTATACATTAATACCAAATAATAGCACACAGTTTGCTTATAATTATTACCATTTATGACGAGGAATACTCTGAGCCTTTCCAGCCTTCAAATATCTTTCCAGCCTTCAAATGTTTACAGAAATAGAAAAATTCAAGCTCTTTCAATGGCTTTATTTTGTCAAGTAATTATGTTGTTTTGATGATGATGATGATTGCACTTGGATAGTTTTGTGGGATCTGGGCTGTCAGGGACACAGGCGGTGAGTTAGCCATGGCGATTTTGGGGCGTGTGTGTGTTTCCAAGCATGGGGAGCAGCAAAGTGTTAATTTAAGTGCTCCCCAACCGGTGATTACTGAGTGCTCTGCTTATTTTCCCACAGCTGCTCCAGCAAAGTAGGTCTTTAATTACAGAGCATGAGGGCACAGAGCCGTGGACGCAGCAGTGCTCCGGCACCTTCTGCATTTTGCACGTGTTTCAGCATCTGTATATAGGCACTGGTTATGTAAGGAGTTAAAGGCTAAAAATGGGTAAGAAGTGGATGGAGAGATTTTTTTTTAGGAATTCAACATCACACAGACATTTTTGCTACGGTTTGATACTTTTTGATTGAAAAAACAAAACAAAAAAAAAACTTTTTTTATTGGAATTTTATTGAAATTGCCAACAAGATCATAAATTACTGTTTCAGTTTGAAAGTGCACATCTTGACTTGTTCCTACAAAAGCCCATTGGAGGAAGAAAATTGTGATGCAAATGATGTTCTCCATGTCGCACAGGCAAGGCAGGGGAGGAGTGTGTGTTTAAAAGTACATTGTCTGCCCCAATGGCTGGACGGGACAAAAAAAAATAAAAAATGCAAAGTGCAATTATATAAAAAAAAAAGCAGCTGAAGTATAATAGCATATTCATGTAAACATTTTGATACAATCTTTATACAGCAACCTTTATACCGTCATTTTCCATACATCCATATGAACAATATGGTTGTTTTTAATATTATGCTTAAAATAAATATCTATTTTTAATTATTTTATTTTCATTTTTATATATTATACATTATTTATATAAATGTTATATTTATATTATTTTTTATATTTATATTACATTTATTTATTATTATATTAATATTATATTTTTTAATTATAGTATATTTATATTATTTTATAATTATTTTTTATTTATTACATATATCACTCCACCTTTATTTACTCATATACGTAAGTATATGAGTATAAGTATAAGTATTAATTTTTTATATTTATATTACATTTATTTATTATTATATTAATATTATATTTTTTAATTATATTATATTTATATTATTTTATAATTATTTTTTATTTATTACATATATCGCTCCACCTTTATTTACTCATATACGTAAGTATATGAGTATAAGTATAAGTATTAATTTTTTATATTTATATTACATTTATTTATTATTATATTAATATTATATTTTTTAATTATATTATATTTATATTATTTTATAAATATTTTTTATTTATTACATATATTGCTCCACCTTTATTTACTCATATACGTAAGTATGTGTGCGTGTATGTGTTTAATGCTGCCCCCAGGGCTCTTTCTCAAGTCCCTGTTTTTTCTCTAGCTTTTTTCCTGATGTTGCTATAACTCGGGATTGCTACCTATATGTATCACCATTGCTGTCTTCAGATGTTCATCCACCATCAGTACGTCTGGCTGCTTGGCTATCACTAGTTTGTCAATCTGGAAATCCCACAGGATCTTAGCCAGGTTGTTCACAGACACTTTTCGGTGGTTATCCATTTTGATTCAGGGACCTCCAGCCTATAGTGTGCAGCCTGTACTTGAGGTCCTGTCTGGTGTGGTAGACCCCCGCCTCTAACTGATCTTGTGTTTAGGGACTGTTCTTGTAACGCCACGATTAGTGCTATGTCAGTCACTCTCTGTATACCTAAACAATACTCCCTGGTATGTTTTATGTCTAAGTATTTTTATGTCTTTGTAGAGACCTGTCCAACAACAGGATTGGTTGCCTCACCTCTGAAATGTTTCTGGATTTGGGCAGACTTTTCAAATTGTAAGTAAACCATTTCTTCATATAGAAATTATACTGGAGTCACTATATTGGAGTCATCAAGTATCATGATCGTAACTAGGGCTTCATTTTCTTTGTTGTTTAATCTAAATCTTGTTTCAATTAATTGAGAAATCACGTATGGCCTAGATCAGGGGTGGGCAAACTACGGCCCGGGGGCCACATCCGGCCCGCCAAGTGTTTGAATACGGCCCGAGTTAATTTAAACTCAACATACAACCTGGCATCATGGCCTGAGCCAACCTTTTTATGGTTGTATCAATTTCGTTGTTTGACATGGTCTGTTGTTTACAAAGTGCTCCTGAAAAAAGAGACACAAGCATAATAATAATAAAAATTAAAATAATAATTATTTTATTATTATTATAACTATTATGATTATTATATTTATTATATTAATGCTAATTATTATATTAATTATATATAATAATATTGTTATATTTGCATATTTTACATAATAATAATAATATAATAATTATTTAAATTTTATTTTAATTATTATAATATTTTATTATTTTTAAAATATTTAAATATAAATATAAAATAATAAATAATAATAGCAGATTGCATGACAATTTTACAGATACAATAATACCAGGTGGACTGTTACGTGCAAAATATATAGTCTGCATCCCCCCGGAAATTTTGTTATATCAATGCGGCCCGCGAGTCAAAAAGTTTGCCCACCCCTGGCCTAGATGGATCAAATCAACATGAACCAAACACAAGCAATTAGTGTTTTGGTATTCAAAATATCAGATAAGAGGCAAAAATACTGATCACTGTATTCCAAAGACAAATCGGATATCTGTGACTATCTTGTTTTACCTAAAACACAAAGATAACAGGTTTGCTTCAATGGCTGACGAAGGCAATGAAAAATATTCACATATGAGAGGCTGAAACCTGACGATTAACGATCAATAAAATAATGATAATGAATGTAATACCAAAATAGTTGTTGATTAGTTGGATAATTGAGTTGAACCAATGTGGTTCTGGTGATTAATATCTGTGTTTTGCATGCAGGGATTTATCAGGGAATATCTTCTCAACTTTGACCGTGGGACTCTTCACGCACCTCGTCCTTCTGAGAGTACTGTAAGCTTCACACCCAACAATATGAGGAATAATCATTATAAAAGATGGATTGGTTATTTTTTTGTTGAAGTGAGATTTCAAACACAAGCAGTTTCTGATTATATGATGGTTTTCTCACCAGACACTTCAGTACAGAAAGTTTGTTCTGTGACTGTCAACTGAAGTGGTTGCTCCTCTGGGCTCGAAACAACTCGGTGAGGATTGGCAACGACACGGTGTGCATGTTTCCAACCCACCTCCATGGTCTGGAGTTCCGTAATCTACGTCAGCAGCAGCTCACTTGTGGTAAGCCCCAACAATAATTAAACAGTGGTCAGTTTTATCATTCTGGGTAACGAGTACATCACATCGTTAAAGGGCCGACAAAATCACATGATGGCAAAAGGTTCACTTTGAATCTGTCGGTGTGCATTGGTTCTATAGTGGAATGAACGGAGACAGTGGAACCTTTGTTCCAGTACATGGGGGCGGGACTACTAGTGAGGGGATCTTAATTTTTATTTTTCTATACACAAAATAAGATAAAAAAATAAATAAACAGCGTGCTAGCAGCAAGTTAGCCTTGTAACTTGAATGAAGGCACAGAAGGAATGGTTTCTAAAGCAAATGTCACAACCCCACTGTGGGGATATTTCACTTTTGTGTGCTTTATTCTGTTTTTTTGAGAAACGGTCTATTTTTTATTTTTATTGACAATAATTTTTTGGACAATTATCGTCCTAACACCTACATATAACACACATACGTAAATATTGTATGTATACCATAAACTCTGAAATTACGATACTAAATATTAACAATTAGTATTTCACATTCACATTTTCAAAGTTGACATGTAATCAAAATAGTTGATATTATTCAATAATTCACAATGCAATTTAATATGGCAATAAAAATAACCACATATAATTGTGTACATACAATACATACAATAGTTGTGTACATAATCTGAGTAGTATGAGGGATTACTGTACATGCAATTTTACTAGAGATGCTTGATATTGGCCTTTTTACCGATATCCAATTATCGATTTGGTCGAGCACTTAATTACCGATACTGATATTTACGAATACCAATACAGCTCTTTTCTCAAACAAATGTTGTGACACAATTGGATGCATTTGTCTTATTTTGCGCACTCTTTGTACAAAATAAGACAAATACTGCAATATAACTTATAGAAAAAGTGCCAAAATACTGCATGTGACTCTGATTCTTCAAATTATTATAGTGAAGTATTGTAGGTATCGTTGTAGGAAGTATGATATCTATAGTTGATATCTTACTCCCCCTTCTTATAATCGGTGCTTCATGTCATATTTCGCATGCCAGTTTGGACTGTAATTTTATTTGTCTTTACCTTTCACATTATTTCTCATTTTGTGTTTTTATTTTGCTTTCATCTTTGGTGTAATGTGCAGCTGCTTCGGGGTTGCTGGGAAGCGTGTGTAGTGCTACTTGGTTCTTATTAGTCATCAGCACGACTACTCAGTGGGCTCAGGTGGTAGAGTGGTCGTCTCCCAACCTGAAGATTGCGGGGTCGATCCTGCTTCCTTCCGAGATCCTGATGAAGTATTCTTGGGCAAGATACTGAACCCCATACTAGCCGCGTCATCAGTAGGTAAAAATGCTCACAGTGTCAAAGCGCTTTGAGAGTCTTGGAGGTGCAAAAGCGCAATACAAGTGAAAGACCATTTACCTTTTTTATTATTTTAATTTTTTATGATTTATTTTATTCATTTATTTATTCAGGTGGTCATGCAATATCACATTTTAGTCATTGCAAATTGCATGTTTACAATCCAATATTCTCATTGGCTGAAAATCTGATATGCTTCGATATCTCATTTTTATTTCAGTATTGGTTGGCCAATATTTTTGGACATTTAACGCACGTGTACAAAAAAAACAAAACAACTCAAATTTGAATATACAATAAACCTCGGATATATCGGATTCAATTGTTCCCACTGGTTTTGTCCGATATAAGCGAAATCCGTTATATGCGTATACCGGAAAATGTCCGTTTTACGCATATATCGGATTTATATCCGGTATATGCGTAAATCGGATTTTATCTGTTATAAAAAGGCACTTCCTTGACTATGTTTCCAATGTACCTGGACGCGCAGGCAACGCTGCAAACGCTGCAAATGACGTCGTATAGCGGCCTGTCACGATTCGGCGAATCGGAGCGCCACGATGCGGCCAATGCATTGGAACGGGACTGGAGATTTTGTCCGAAATAGGCGAAATCCGTTATAAAAAATCCGATATATGCAATGAATTTTTATTGGAAATGCATTACAGAAAAATTGGTTCTTTTTTATCTGTCCGTTGTGAGCGAATTTCCGATATATCCGAGTCCGATATATCCGAGGTTTACTGTATATATATCAAAGTTGATATATTTCAGACAGCCATACAATAACAAATGGCATTACAATATAATGTAAACCATAGTCGCATCAATGCACCTAATATTTATTATTGTACAAAGGTATGACTTTAACTTACAAAAATGTATTAAATACCTACTTAAATAACATTTCGACTAAGTGACCCAATGTTTTATTATTTTTTTTTCCCCAATGTTTCTGCTCATAATTAGTAAGAATCCAAGTTACAGTAGTTCAACAGTGGAGCGTTCAGTCAATTCATTTTGATATTAGCTTTCTCTCCTTGCATCATTATCACGCCACCTGCTGTGAGCAGTTTAACAAAGCCAATGATTAAGTGCCTATGTTTCCGAGAAAATCCCCTCAGGGAGTGTATAAAACTACATTTGGGATACGTTTGCACTACTGTTTACCATTTTTCTTTCAGGGTCCAGCGTTCGCTTGAGAGGTTGCTAATTTAAACCCACAATCGTGCCACAATTTCATGGTGTGATACTAAATTTACATAATGTTTAAAAAGATGATTGTACTATTAACGACGATGTCTGTCAGCACCGAACACAATTTCCAAGCAGAACAAATTGTGTCTTTACTGAAGTCAACCTGTTAGCTGCAGTAAGAAGAAAGTCTTCACATTGACTTTTTTTCTACCTGGCAAAAGACAGACAATCTTTGCCTTCCTTTCTCCTTGTCTCCCCTCTGCTACTCCATGCTGCAGTACACAGGGGAATTGTGTGTCATATGATAGATTCATCTTCTACTTCTCCCTACATCTGCTTTCCGCTAGGGGATGTTGCTGTGGAATGAGAAAATCATTGGTTGTTTGCGGGTTGTGGTTGTGTGTGTCTGCGTGATTGTGTCTGTGAGAGAAAGAAAAAAGAGAGAAATAAAATGAGGCATTGTTTGAATTGTGATAGAAATCTTATATTTTAGCATTTTAGCATAGGCAGAGGAGTTCTAGGCGGAGGTGGGACTGCATCAGGGATCGGCTCCGAGCCCCTTCTTGTTTGCTATGGTGATGGACAGGCTGACAGATGAGCTTAGACGAGAATCTCCATGGACTACGCAGTTTGTAGATGACATTGTGTTTTGTAGTGAGAGTACGGAACAGGTGGAGGAGATGCTGGAAGAGTGGAGGTTTGCCCTGGAAAGGAGAAGAATGAAGATTAGCCGCAGCAAGATGGAATATATATATGTGTGAATGAGAGGGACCCAATTGGAAGAGTGAGGTTACAGTGAGAAGAGATACAGAAGGTGGAAAATTTTAAGTACTTGGTGTCAACAATTCAGAACAATGGAGATTTTGAAAAGGAGGTGAAGAAGCGTGTGCAGGCAGGATGGAAGTGATGGAGAAAAGTATCAAGCGTGATGTGTGATAGAAGAGTTTCAGCTAAAATGAAAGGAAAGGTAGACAAAACCGTGGTGAGACCAGCCATGTTGTTTGGTCTAGAGACGGTGCCGCTGAGGAAAAGACAGGAAGCAGAACTGGAGGTGGCAGAGATGACGATGCTGAGGTTCTCATTGGGAGTGACCAGGATGGATAGGATCAGGGAGAAGTACATCAGAGGGACATTACATGTTAGAGGCCTTGGAGATAAAGTCCTTTAGGCCAGACTGAGATGGTCGGGACATGTCCAGAGGAGAGATAGTGAATGTATTGGTAGAAGGATGCTGCCAGGCAGGAGGCGTAGAGAAAAACCAAAAAGGAGGTTTATGGATGTAGTGAAGGAGGACATGAGGGTAGTTGGTGTGAAAGAAGACAGGGTTGGATGGAGGAGATTGATGTGCTGTGGCGACCCCTAAAGGGAAAAGCCCAACGAGAAAGTAGAATTTGATCAAATCCAATATTTCTGATAACGTGCTAATTCAGGTCAGACTGATTTACGAGCACAACAACCTATGCTTTTGCTGGTATTTGAGTCCTTCTGTCTCCAAAACATTTCTCCAATGGTTGTTTTCATGACTAACCATGCATCCTTGCACCTGATAAAGTCTCGATAATATTTATACGTATAACTACTGTATGCTTCTGTCTTCTCTTCTGCAGAATAAATGCCCATAAAAAAGGCAGATCTGTCATTGCGTGGTTTATTTCTTTTCTCTACCAGTGTTAACGGAAATTTTCCACGACAGAATGCATGATGTAAAACACTTTCCCCCATAAAGTTAGCGTTATCTGTCATTATGTACTGACACGCGGCAGCATTCGGAGATTGCTGCGCCTCGAAACATTTTGGAGTTATTTTATATAATCCTAATTGTATGCGCTTTGAATTGGCACTCACAACCGAAAGCAATTACAGGGTAATTCTGTGCAATTTCTAGTCAAAGAGCCATGAGAGGAATCCGGCAGCAGGAAGAGGCACACTTCTTTCAGCCCTGGAAGTATCTATTGTGGGATTACCGTGACACTTTTCTGCTCCTGTACTGCTCTGCTTGGATCATTCTGCCTCTTCATAGCACAAGTATATCTCGCAATATGTTATCGGTTACCTTGACAACATCACTTGACATTTCAACATTTCAGAGGGCTGGTTGAAAATGTTGAATGATATCAATGGGTTACTTCCTAAGCAAATTATTACAGAATTGCCTCTGTATTTCATGATTTATGTTAATACAGTAATCCCTTGTTTATCTCGGTTATTTGGTTCCAGACCCAACCGTGATAAGTGGATTCCTTATTTATAAATGGAATATTTTTGTAGTAACATGGAAAAAAAACCTGCTTACAACATTTGAAACACAGTTTTCGTAGCAGCTGACATATTCATCAAACATATTTAAAGTATAAGATGCAGGCACAAAGGAATAATAAACAAAAATGATTGATGAACTGATAGAATTAGAGTCAAGTTGCAGCCAGTCACGGCACACAACTATGGTGCATTCAATGACCACCAAACGCAGTGCATGTTTGCGACACTTGAAGAGCTTGCAACCAAAAGGCGCTAAATCCATTTTGACTGATTTCGAGAAAATCAATGATTTTTAATTACACACATATCAATCTATTTGGTCATCAAGTCTATATTGCAAATGAAAGAGCTATCAATATAGGTCATAAAAATGCATGCTATAAAAATCCTGCACACACCATGTATCTTATATATATTTTTTTTATTATTTTTTTCAGATTTAGCGCCTTTTGGCTGAAATGATGGATTTAGCGCCTTTTGGCTGAAATAAATTTGAAGTCACCTTTAACTTCTTCAATGGCATTGTTGTAAAAGAATGTAAGGTGCTTTAATGTGCTATGCTAATAAAATAATTACAACACAGATTCAACCTGTAGGCTGCAGTAGAGCGACACATGAAAAATAACAATTTGCAGACAATAATAAAAATGTTATTAAAAGCAGTGCTCATATTTGACTGCACCATGAAGGTGACAGTGACAAAAATCATCTCATTACAAACTCTTTACGTTGTATGTTTTTTAGTACAAGTAAAATAATGTTTCTCATGAAAGTTGGAGGTGTCAAGGTAGAGACATGCCTTTTATGGCGTAAAAAAAACTTCCATGTTACAGAATACTGTAAAAACACAATTTGTGTTCTCCTGAATTGCATAACATACTGTAACTATCATACGTGTACTTCATGTACACAAACAAAACAGGATGCGCACTGATACTGGCTTTCTGTATGTGCAGTGCCAATTGTATTCTTCTCTCTGATTGGTCAGATTATCCATAGATGGGAAACTTGGGCCAATAAAAATAAAGAATAAAGAAAGGGATTTAGCGCCTTTTGGTTGAAATGTGAAATGGAAATAGCGCCTTTTGGTTGAAAGCATAAATTTCATATCACTTTTTTTCATATTTTTTAAAATGATTTCAAGACCAAAATATGTGATTTGGATACACATGACAGAGGTCTATTAAACTCATGAAAAAATGCAACTTAGTGAAAATTGGATTTAGCGCCTTTTGGTTGCAAGCTCTTCACTTGACGATTATTCCACCCACTCCACTGTGGTAAGTCAGTTAGTTCCAATGGTATAGGAGTTGATAATAAATAACAATGTATGTTTTTAAAATGTCGGCTTTTATCATAGAGCCGTATGTGTTGGATTCCGAATCCAGAGTCTGGACAGTTTGAAGTTTCAGTTTGAAGAAAGACTTCAAGATGTCTGTTAAAGGTATCTAGCGGGGATTTAACGTACTTCTCCATTGACACATTGCAGTGGCATCATGAATTTGACTAAATTAAGCAAGTTAGCACTTTTTTTTTGTTTTTATGTCTGTGTGAAAGACAACTAATTCATGGTTCACACTGTTGCTGCAGGCGCATTCAACTGGCAGCCTAACAGGTCATGGTAATATTCTCATATCTATCCAGCAGGTCCCGTGTGTTATGAGCAAAGTCTCGCTCTGTAGAAGCGTGGCCTTATGGGATAAGTTGTACTATTTATCAGCGGAATGTGAGCGCCGGGGAAATTGTGTGTTATCTGCCACCGCCAGTGGGAAATACTGCATGTAGAAATTGTAGAGTTGCAAAAAAAAAAAAAATGATTTTTTTTAAATGCTTCGGTATAAACTTTGACCTCAGCCACATCGACAACATGGGTGTCATATATCCTCAGTAGGTTCCTGCTTAACCAGCGACCCACAATGATTGAAATGTAAGGAAAGCGGTGACAAGACACCTCTGTGAACATGCACATGCTTAATCCTATATAGTCCAGAGGATTAAATTCGTATATTCCAGACTACGAGTTGCATGCAAAACTTGAAGCGCAAACTTTGACTGTAGACTTGAACTGCATGAAGCGCATCCAAAGTGATGTTTACACTTGAGCAAATGAGTAAAATGGTCGTTGGCAGGTGTCAAGTATGTGTAAAATGGGTGCAAGCCAGCGCACACAAAAAATTTGAGACATGCATAATTTCTGGGAACTCGTCGTGAACGCAACGCAAAGTAAGGGTGCTTCAGCGCGTCTCATTCAGATGAATAGGTTAACTTTTACATCACCTCTTGGAGGAAGCTGGGGGGAATTCTCAAGTATTTTTTGTAGCTTCTTGGATCTTTCTTGTGATTTTATGTTAATACGTGATCATAATGCCCAAAGCGATGCCTTCTAGTCAGCTATTCCCTCTCCCACACTGTCAGTTGTCTCTTTTTTCACGTTTATTGCCCCCAGCTGTGTAAAAATACAGACTTACCTTTCTTTCCTGCATGAGCTTCTTCTCTGGAGTCCAATATGTTGTAGGTCTGTTTCAAATCAAGAAATGAATGAAGTAAGGGATGAATGTGTGGTGACGATACATAATAGGGATGTTCTGATCAGGAATATCGATCCTGATAATCCATGAGTGACATGAGCTCTGCATGCTCATTGGACAGCAGAACTGTGGAAGTGCCGAGACTGACCCAACATGGAGTCAGAAGTGGTTGCTGAAGGCACGTGCACCATACGTCATCCGTAGTCCAATGCAGCTCGGCACAAAGTCAAAGTTCCTCCTGTACTACATCGTGTCTGCATGATCCCAAATCCGCACTGAGACGGCACTCCTACCCAAATTTTGCCCAAATACAGCTGCTAGGGACCAGGGCTTTAGCCTCCACCTGACGGATGATCACATTGCAAGCCTCAAAGCCATCACAACCAGCCATGTGTTTGCCCCCAAATGCCGCACCAATCTAAAGCTTTTCACAGCATGTTTTGCACGGTGTAAAACTTCTCACTGTCACAAAGACAGGAAGTCCCACGTGGTTTTTCTGAATGCTGCAGGCGCTTTAAAGCAGGGCGTGCATTTTCACTTATATCAGCCGATACCAATAGGTGGCCGATCAATCGTAGCATGTGCAAATAAGTTGTGCCGGATCATGCCAATGCCTACCATTGTCACAAATTGTGTGCCAATTGCATAATTTTGTGTGAACAGAACACAAACTAGTCTTTACGCTTTTCATGCATTCCATAAATAAATAAATAACACTCATTGCCATTGCAAACTGCGGTGCAATGCAAAGACGTGCAAGTGTAAACTCCGGATAAGACCCGACTCGGCGTTGCCTGATGTTTTCAATGGTCATCGACATCACTAATGTGAAAATGTTGCTTCAAATATCATTGTTGTATTTTATTAAATTATTATTCTTTGAAGTAAATGTTCTGCTGTCGAAGTTCCACTTTATCCTATAAGTTGCCATAGCATTGTGATAACGATATTTACAGTTATTACAGTTACCATTGAAAATAAGAAATTTAGTCTTGCAACAATGATATGATGAGTGATTATTTAAAACGTTATAATGCACAGAGCACAATATGACTATTTACAGCTTTTCTCTTTCATATTGTGGGAAAAAAGTACACGGTAAATACTGTGGATGTTGCCAATTTAATATTTTAACTACTGTACTGTATATGCATGGATACGCTGAATGCTTTGTTTCTTACAGTACAAACCCTCGCTGTCCTTCTTTCATATTATCATTCTTAATAAATTGGGTCGTAATTTTTTTCGACCAACTTTTTGGATTATAATAGATTTACATTTACTACCAGTGTTAACGGTATTATGGAAAGCAGGAAGTGAACAAATGTAACAGTTACTGATTGTAAAAGTACCTTACTTACATTATTATTATTTATTTAAATTATTTAAATTATTTGGGCAATTTACTGTTCACGCTGCACTTTACATTATGTTGTTCATATTCATATATTCTATTCTATCTATTTATTCTCCACATTATTATTATTATTATTATTTATTATTACTTATCTTCTTTTGTGTCTGTTGTTAAATGGGAGCCAGGCAACGACATTTCGTTGGCAATTTCACTACTGTGTTTTTGTGCAATGACAATAAAGGGAGTCTATCTATCTATCTATCTATCTATCTATATCTATCTATCTATCTATCTATCTATCTATCTATCTATCTATCTATCTATCTATCTATCTATCTATCTATCTATCTATCTATCTATCTATCTATCTATCTATCTATCTATCTATCTATCTATCTATCTATCTATCTATCTATCTATCTATCTATCTATCTATCTATCTATCTATCTATCTATCTATCTATCTATCTATCTATCTATCTCTCTCTCTCTCTCTCTCTCTCTCTCTCTCTCTCTATCTATCTATCTATCTATCTATCTATCTATCTATCTATCTATCTATCTATCTATCTATCTATCTATCTATCTATCTATCTATCTATCTATCTAATCTATCTAATCTATCTAATCTATCTAATCTATCTAATCTATCTAATCTATCTAATCTATCTAATCTATCTATCTAATCTATCTATCTATCAGATGGAGGGGTAGGATTTAATAAGCTTTGCTTCTTCCCGCTCCTTTTGGACATGTGGAACTGGGAACTGATTATGGGATGCACTCAATTGGAATCTGATGCATGTCCATTACCATTACCATTACATTTCCAAATGTATTTTTGACTGATTAATGTGGCATGCTCCTTACTCTATTTAAAGAGCTTTAAGCACAGACAAAGCGCATTGGTGATGTTGTTCTGCTCCTGCAAACATCCACATCTATTATGATATATTTTTATTTGTGTTCTTTTCTTCCCCTGTGACACACAAACACACACATTTGCACAGAACCAGTAATTGCTTTTTTTGCTCTGGCGTGCAGTGTCCAACAGGCAAATACAAGGCCACATTCTGACTCTAAGCATTGTTTGCAACAGAATCAGCATCGGGGCAAGTCAACAGTGACTGGCACCATGCTGCTTTTGCTGTATCACTCACTGGAACTCAAAGTCTCAGTTGCAGGCAACAGAACGCCGTAGCAGCCAAGATAATAGGAAAGAGGTGTCGTATTTGGGGAGCCGTCTTCCGGTATGACTGTTTCGGAGTTTTGTGTGGAAGAATTTATTTTGTTCGCACAACCGAGACCTCTTATCCAACACTGGTGTAAATATCAAAAAGTAACTATGTTTAGTATTTTTCCCCAGTTTCTGTCACTGCAGTATGTCTATATTACTAATGTTATTAACGTGTAAACACTGTGTACAAATATTGCTGCAAACATTCAGGTGCTGACATGAATCCTTCTGTATGTCTCTTTCAAAGTAGCGTATGGAGGTATAGGAGACTTTTATGTCCCATTTATCAAATTGGCCGTCAAATGGCAGCAACATCCACAATTGATCGCATACAAGCGGAAGATTGGTCTTTGGAACAAGTCCAAACAAATGTCCGGCCTTGTATTGAACACAATAATTCCCAAGGTGGTACAGTTAGCTGGCAAGACTTGAGGCTAATCCTGGATCATAAATAAAAATGGACAGCAAAAGGTCTCAAAACAGCTTCTTCGTCGACACGGGTTCGATATTTTGTGCTGCAGGATTTTACTTATAATTACACACATTTTAGCAGTACACATGGTGTGTAATCCTGAACATAACTATTCATACTTGGAAAAAATGCCTTGGTTTCAAGGCGCTGTAAATAATCCAATCACTGGTGTAGCGGTGGGCTTCCATTGTGATGTACATGCAAGGAGTCAAGGAGAGTCCAGGGGAGTGCTCAAAGCTCTTCTCCTTTATCAGCTGCTCCTCATCTAACACAGTATCAGCAACAAAAAGGAAGAACGACGGGGGAGGAGCGTGACCTTGAAAGAATGCATTTGTTATGTTGTGGTCATGGCACATTTGTGTAGATTAAGAATTGATTAGAATATCGCTTGTTTTTGTAGACCTTACAGCCACGGGCAAGGTAGGAAACAGCTTTCAAAACAACCACAACTTAATTCATTCATTCATTTTCTACCGCTGTCTTGGGGCGAGAGGCGGCCAATCACAGGGCACATATAGTAGACAAACAACCATTCACACTCATGTTCATACCTATGGACAATTTGGAGACGGGAGAACATGCAAACATGGGTGGGATTGAACTCAGGTGTCTGAACGCTAACCACTCGACCGCTGTGCAGCCCACAACCGCAACTTAAAGGATGGAGGACTGACCCCTTGCTCTCCTGCTCTACCTTAATGTGTCAGGGAATGGGAATGGGAATAGGCTTTAAACGCTGACTGTGCTGTTTTATCTTCCCTTCATTTCCCAGATGGAGCTCTGGAGATCCCCCTCTTTCAATTGATCCCTTCCCAGAGGCAGCTGGTTTTCCAAGGAGACCGTCTGCCTCTTCAGTGCACCGCCACTTACCTGGATCCTTCGGTGGAGCTGCAGTGGCACCACAATGGCCGCTTTGTGACCACCCAAGAGGATCAAGGGGTGTATGTGGAAGAAACCTTACTTCACGACTGCTGTCTCCTCACCAGGTACAAGAAAGAGACGGATGATTTATGGAAGTAGATAAGGAGGAGGAGTGGGATGGAACAGGTGGATGGAGGGCCGTTCAAGCATATGAATGAATTTGGTGCAGCTGGCATAGGTTCGTTTTTTTTGCATTATTATGATCACAACAGGTTAGCATGCAGACCTCACAGCTAGGAGACCAATGTTCAATCCCACCCTCGGCCATCTCTGTGGAGTTTGCATGTCCTCCCTGCACGTACATGCATGGGTTTTCTCCGGGTACTCCGGTTTCCTCCCACATTCCAAAAACATGCTAGGTTAATTGGCGACTCCAAATTGTCCATAGGTATGAATGTGAGTGTGAATGGTTGTTTGTCTACATGTGCCCTGTGATTGGCTGGCCACCAGTCCAGGGTGTACCCCACCTCTCGCCCCAAGACAGCTGGGATAGGCACCAGCACCCCCACGACACCCCTGAAGACAGCTGGGATAGGCACCAGCACCCCTGTGACACCCCTGAAGACAGCTGGGATAGGCTCCAGCACCCCCGCCACAGCCCCGAAGACAGCTGGGATTGGCACCAGCACCCCCGCGACACCCCTGAAGACAGCTGGGATAGGCTCCAGCACCCCCATGACACCCCTGAAGACAACTGGGATAGGCTCCAGCACCCCCATGACACCCCTGAAGACAGCTGGGATAGGCTCCAGCACCCCCATGACACCCCTGAAGACAGCTGGGATAGGCTCCAGCACCCCCATGACACCCCTGAAGACAACTGGGATAGGCTCCAGCATCCCGCGGCACCACTGAAGACAGCTGGGATAGACTCCAGCATCCCGCGACACCACTGAAGACAGCTGGGATAGGCTCCAGCACCCCCGTGACACCCCCGAAGACAGCTGGGATAGGCTCCAGCCCCCCCACGACACCCTTGAAGACAGCTGGGATAGGCTCCAGCACCCCCACGACACCCTTGAAGACAGCTGGGATAGGCTCCAGCAACCCCGCAACACCCCTGAAAACAGCTAGTATAGTCTCCAGCACTCCCACGACACCCCTGAAGGCAGCTGAGATAGGCTCCCGCACCCCCACGACACCCTTGAAGACAGCTGGGATAGGCTCCAGCACCCCCTGTGGCCCTCGTGGGGATAAGCGGTAGAAAATGAATGAATGAATGAATGATCACAACAATCATTTGGCAGTTGAAAAATATGAATATTCCAGTAAAAGCAATTGAACTCAGATCTCAGCTCACAACCAGAACGTATGTAAAAACCTCAACAGACAGCCGTCCCTTCCTTCCATATCTCTCCATCACCCAAAGGGGCTTTAAGATTTAACTTTCGTTATTGGCGCCCTTGATAAGGATCTGAAAGGACAGCACAGAATTGACTTGGCGGTGTGCCAACATCTCCGAGCAATCTGCAGCCCTTCTCTCTCGAGAGGCGTTGGCCTTCCAGCCCATCCCGCGGCTCTCGTTGATCACATGCTAAGAGTAACAGATGCTGCAACGTAATTGTAGCAATAAAGTGAAGGAGAAACCTTACACACCGTTTCTAAAGAAGCTATTGCCGCAGGGTCCCTGTCTTTTTGGCTTTGGTTGTACGTCGAGCATGGATGCTGTGAGCGCGTGTTTGTTTTAACTTGGCGTCTTTAAAATGCGTTTGATGGGCGGCTGACAGCAGTGTTATTGTACATTAAACAACCCGTAATGTATCTTAGTTTATTTGGCAACATGGATGGCAGATCATTTTATGCTCCATCTTTTTCAAAGGTGACGGACGAATACTTCAGTGTCTGAAGTTATTGTTGATTGACAATATCACTTTGAACCAGGGGTGTCTAAAATGCAGCCCGGGCACTATTTATGGCCTGTGACTTGGTTTTTTTTATTTATTTATTTTTAATCCATGCAGTTGTCCCTTGTTTATCAATGTCAATTAGTTGAGTGTTAGCAAATGAATTTCCACAATTTAGGATTGCTTATTTATAAATTTTGGTAGCTACAGCATAGAAAACCTGCTTAAAACTTAAAGCTTAAAAATGATTTTTAGCATTATTAGGTAATGGTAATGGTTTTATTTCATTTGAACATGCATCAGATTCCAATTGAGTGCATCCCATAATCAGTTCCCAGTTCCACATGTCCAAAAGGAGTAGGAAGAAGCAAAGCTTATTAAATCCTACCTCTCCATCTGGTACTTTTACAATCAGTAACTGTTACATTTGTTCACTTCCTGCTTTCCATAACACAGATTAAGGTTTTTTTTTTTTTTTAATAATGTACCTCATACCAAAGTACTCGGTGATATGAGCATCCAATGCCATAATGTGTACCATAGTCCGTGTCAATATAGTGATATATATAGCACATCATGACTGGTTCAAGACTCTTCATCCTTGTATTTAGCAAACATCAACTGCTTGTATTGTTTCTTGAATTGGCTCATCGTTGTGCATTGTTTGAGGTCCTTACTCAATCCATTCCATAGTTTTATTCCACATACTGAAATAACCCTCTTGACATGAAATAACAGTCCTTTCATCTTTTACCCTTGTATTACCCAATTATATTATATTTCCATGACTATTTACATTGTGGTTTCTCAAAACTATGAATTACATACCTAACAAAAAAGTGAGAAATAACTCTAAATATGTCTTATATTTGATGTCTTTTCATTTTGGATGGTGCTGCACACCCTTGGACTTTCCACAAAGTCAGAGCTGCGTGTTGGCTCATTTGCATACTAACAGGTATTGCATGTTTGGGATTGGATGTGGGGAGGGACGGACGGCAAGAGGGGCATGCATGTAGCACAACCACGGATATGAGTGGAGCTGTCTTGTGCTTTTTCTGGCTGAGTTTTCACTTCTAAAACGCCCGCGAAATAAATTTCGCTGACAATGTGTTGATGATGTGCGTTTTTAAATGTCCGTATTCATGTAGACATGGTCCTCAAAGAGCTTTGTGAGACATCTGAAATGGTTTTCACTTTACAGATGTGCCTTGTCAGGCTTATTTGCTTGCCTTGGGACCATGGCGTTGTATTATTGTGTGTGTCCAAACTTTTGGCCTGCACTTAGAAATGAGTAATACATTACACATCGACTCACACGTTAGCAACTGCAGCATACTTGGTGTCTCAGTGTAATGTTCCTGACACCTAGTGGCAAGCATAGTAGATGTCTACTGCAATGGCGTACTGAACGTTCACACAGGAACTGCTGTCGGCCATAATTCATGCCGGAGAGAAGTGAGGAGATCCAGCGACAAATCTGTGGACTTTGTGTGCTTGTGTTTTTTCTGGGTATACACGCATGTTAAGTTAATAGGAGAGGTGTGAGTGTGATAGTATGTCAATATGGACACGGGACGTGGGAGGAGATCTCTGATACACAATCTCAAATCTTCTCGTGTACGTACAGCTTCTCGCACTGGTCCACAGTGGCAAGGAAAACAATTCACGACAAATCATTCTTTTGTAGTGACATGTTTTGATATTGTTGGCATTTTATTTACGATCTTGTCAGCACTGTCAGAAGATTGAGCCAGTTTATGTGTCGAACAAGCCCACAATTTGTCACCAACTCGCTCAATGTTATGACAAATAAGGTGAGAAAACACACATGGTGGAAGCTTGCCAGCTTTTAAAGCTTTTCACGCCACAATCCAACTGGAGCTCCTTTGGCTGCCTTCCTGAGTAGATGAAAAATGGAGCTAAATAAGCAGGGAAGAAAAACATGTCTTTTCTGACAAACGTGTAAAAAAATCTACACTGAAATGTAACTAAAATTATACTATAAATTTTAATATTAGTTAACAACAATAATGCAGTTTTGAAAAAAAATCTGTTATGTTTTAATGAGGGCAAGCAATGACTTTTTCCATTTTTTTTCTCCCTTAATAATAATAATAAAAAAGATTACATTAAAAACTGATTTTTTGTTCAGTTATGCTATCATTGACTAATATTTAAATTACATTTATGTGTGACAAAAGTGCAAAAAAATCAATCTGGAAAGGGAGGGAAGGGCATATTTGTGCTGGTGTGTGTTGGTGAAAAGCGTTCTGGTGCTCGGGGAGATGAGTGACAGGTGGACAGGAAGTGATGTTGAGTGTTCAGAGTTGAATTTCAATCACAAAAGATGTTTTTTTTTCCATTTAATCCTGATCTGATTGCTTACAAACTTGGTGGATATTAGTTTATAGTTTATGAAGCAACACTTTTTTTTTTTAGTAACAATTCACTTTTCACCCTCTGGGGCTGTACTTTGACCAAAAATCAATTTGCAAGAACATACAGTACATACTGTACAAGCATACCCTCAGATGAGATTGCACGGAGCTACATTGCCATATATAATACATCTGTGCAGATTTGCGATTCAGCATTCACAGCAATGCACATTTGCACATTTTTAATAAAAAAAAAGTTGTATTATTTTTCTTTATTAACACATCTCATTCACCCAAAGTCGGTAATAATTCATAAATACATGATAATGCACAGAACACCACTGTTCAATTTGTATGTGTTTATGTCTTTATGCTGCAAAGAAAGCTTTATTTGTCAAGCATTGAGATTTCCACTTTGTTTGTCGGTCCTTGAATGCATCATATTAGCTGTGAGACACAAACCTGGAACATATATATTATGAATCGTATTGTATTGTGAGGTACCATGAGATTCCCAGCCTTAGTCATCAGCGTACGACTGAGTTTCTTCTACTGCACAATATGACACCCCCTTTATCATTAATAATCTGACTTTAACTCCGACTTCACTGGAAGTCCCGTTCCCATTGCTCCGGTTCTAATGAATTACCCACTGTTCTTCTCTAGTATATACAAACTGTGTCATTTGTTCCACCAAGAGGAGCCGATGTAGGTCATGTTTGTTTTGGCGTCGGAAATGTCCCCCATCTGCGGAAACCCTACAAGGAGCAAAAAGTTCTTTTTTCTACCTAATGACCGTATGACAGATTTCAATCCAACAAAAATCTGGACTGACCTTCACCTTTGTTCAATGCTGCAGCTCAAATGGGTGTGAGGTGGAAACTCAACTTAATTCTTCATCAAGTTGAGTCAAAAGAAAAACACAATGATTAAAATACTTAGCACATAGTCATTATCCATGCTTGTTTAGCCACAGTGAACAATTGATGAGTCTGTTGAGGTTTGTCACCTTGGATCAATGACCTCTGAGTCATTAAGCTTCACCCCGTATGTCCTATCAGGATGGGAAGACTGAACACACAGGATTTAGTACGTGGCTTAAGGTCTGTGTGTGGATTTGTCACAGATTGTTGCAGCAATGGAAGCAGAGATGCCAAAGTCTTAGCAAAGTGACCTCTTTGAAGGTGATTGCAACGTGTTTCGGACTATTCGATTCTCCTCACCTGATTGTGAACCACCACTCCAGATGTCAAAGCGTTGTGTACTTTTTTGACTATACAGAATGAAGCGACATTGACGGGTCTCAGTTTCTTGTTGAGTCATTGTACGAGCGTCTTTCTCGTAACCTTCACTTCCCTCCTCCGTGTAATTATTTGCTGCTGAAGCTGCGTTGATAAGAAGCTCTGTTTACATTTCTCACAACGAGCATAACAGCATCGGACCCCCGAGGCTCAGTAGTTCTTCGATGTGGGCCAGACTCTTGCTGAGTCGTGGTGTCAGGACAAACTCCCAGTATTAACTGCGCTCGCAGCAGCAGTGGGACCAGCCTGTGATTCATGTTTCATTAATCAAACATTTTATAGCCCTGTAGCTAGGTGCTGCAGACACTTTGGATGTAGAATTCTTAATCCTTTCCATTTTTAATCATCGGAATCTTCGACGAAATGTGAAATAAAATGGTTTGGAAATGTTATCACTAGAATTACATGTCTGTGTCTTTTTCCTCCTTGCTTTTTAATGTTAATCTGCTTTTTATATGTCATGTTTTATGCTCAGACGTTGAATATTATACTGTACTCGATGGTGTACTTTATTGTTTTCTTTCAACGACAGATATTTGGGAGGGTTGGACGATTTTTTTACATACCGGTACATCGGTCTTAAGTCTTCTAATGATAAGAAAATTACTTATACCATAATAGTAATTACCATTACTTATACCAAATAATAAATGTAAACAAGCCAAGTTGCACACCGCGGCGGACTTTGATACATAAGATTAATGAAATGCTGTCATCGTGAGGAGAAGGAACGTTTGTGTGGGGAAGTATTTACTCGGCGGACCGTTCTCACTATGAACACTAAACCGCCCCCGACCGAACCCAACACCAGCAAGTTGTTTATCGCCATGGAACTATCAACATGGTACTATCAAGATTAGTTTAGATTAGTTACATTGAACAAGTTCACAAATAAAAATACAATTAAATACTAGTAACTATAGAATTGTATGTGGCACAAACATCTCCAAAATACCAAAGTAAAGTGCAAAGTTCATTCAGCACATCCGCCATGAACGCAACATGAATGAAACCTATTAGATTAGAAGTATTGAAGTAAGACACCTTCCTCCCCCCCCCATGGATGACCTCTGCTTTTATTGTAAATATTAAATATTTTTTGCCTACATTAAACATAAAAATGGGCTGCAAGGTTAGCTAGGAGACCCGAGTTCAAGTCCACCCTCAGCCATCTCTGTGTAGAGTTTGCATGTTCTCCATCATTTGAATAATAATATCAAATTTATCAGACATCCCAGCCAGTAATATAAATAATACAGAAATATCTGTCAGTCAAACATGAACATTATGTTTTTGAAGGCAGCAGTTTTTGTATTAGATCATTAGAAAGAAATACACGCCGTTGCCTTTTTGACCTCTAAATATTTCAATATTAAAACGGTTAAGAAATGAATTAAAAGATGTCTGCAGCGGAAAGGCTCCACTCATACATTATGCACAAACGATCCTTGAAAATGGGCCAGCATTTAAACATTTGTTGCACAGAAGGACAAATTGAAAGTTTGCTGTCTCATAAGCAACGTTATAGAAACAATTTGTTAAACGTCAGCTGGCAAGCACCAATGTTCCTAATGAGTCCTCGGGGTCCTCTTCCACAATGGTGCAGTGTTACTGTGGATGTAGGTCAGTGGCTAATAAGTGGCCCTTTGCCGTCAGGTTTGCACAAATGAGCAATTTCTTCATTTTTATTATCTAATGTGTGTGGGTGACCTTTTTCTAATAATGTTGAAAAAGCACATTGTGAAAAGAGCTGGATGCTTTCCTCGGCTCGGCTTGTTTTGGCAGGATGCAGCGCTACACTGGGGGGGATGTTTGGGATCAGGCTGCAACAGACTGGGAGGGAGAGGTGGGTTGTTGTTGTGTGTGGGCGAGGATTAGGGAGTTACCTCCGTGTTTCCCAGCATTCAGACAGTTGGTCCAGGTTCAACGATGATGTCAATGTAGACTCTTCACGTGTCGACATGATGATCAACAGTAGCCACGTTTACATGGACCCAAATATTCCAATTCCAGTCGGGTTATTTGCTCAAACGGAAAGAATCTAGCCTTTGTATACACCTCATTCCCAAAGAAAAGTGCCAATCTGAATGAATATACAGTAAACCTCGGATATATCGGACTCGGATATATCGGAAATTCGCTCACAACGGACAGATAAAAAAGAACCAATTTTTCTGAAATGCATTTCCAATAAAAATTCATTGCATATATCAGATTTTTTATAACGGATTTCGCCTATTTCGGACAAAATCTCCAGTCCCGTTCCAATGCATTTCCGTTAAATTTCCCTCGCATATATCGGATGGCCGCATCGTGGCGCTCCGATTCGCCGAATCGTGACAGGCCGCTATACAACGTCATTTGCAGCGTTTGCAGCGTTGCCTGCGCGTCCACGTACATTGGAAACATAGTCAAGGAAGTGCCTTTTTATAACGGATAAAATCCCATTTACGCATATACCGGATATAAATCCGATATATGCGTAAAACGGACATTTTCCGGTATACGCATATAACGGATTTCGCTTATATCGGACAAAACCAGTGGGAACAATTGAATCCGATATATCCGAGGTTTACTCTATAATGGCATTCACAGGGGTGGAATATTCCTTTCCCCAATCCGATTGAGGTATCTTGTATCGGAAAGTTGTCAGACTGCGTTCTTCTTCCTGGTGTTTTTCGTCTTCTGTTGTTTATTGGCGGTTGGCAAGCAGCTTTGGTGTGCATTAGCGCCATCTGTGGAACAGAATCTAAACCCTTCTATACGCCATTCACAAGTCCACTTTTATTAAAAAAGAAAATACATATCTATATAAAACATGTGCCGAGCTTAATTATAAAATATTAGCAAGATTGAACTTTATCTTTTTCCTGTTCCCGGGTGCGTTCTTCCAACGAATGCTGAGATATGACGTAACACGCAGCTCCAGATGTTCTGGAGTAATCGGCACTGGAATGCTGCGGAAAGTTTGTTTTTGATTCAAACTAAATTTTATGACTGGACGAAGGAAAAACTGGCAATACGGAGTTATTCCAACAAGTGAAAGAAAAACTTGATTAAGTTGGTATCACGTGATACATATACGTACATACGTATGAAGGGGATAAATGCACGTTTACGGTTACTTTTACCTCTCATAGAAGATGTGATTGTTACCATAGACACGGTGCGGCGGCAAGATCAGACACATAGGCACCTCCTTCGTGTTTTGCCATGAGTTATTTTTTGAATTCAGGAGTGTTTCACACCTTCCTTATCAAAATTCCGCCAACTTCGTTTTGGCTTCATTTGCGGTTATTTTCAGAAGAAAAGCAGATACTTGATTCATTCCTAACGGTACGTCATTAAAATCACTAATTCAACATTAATCCAAATCCACACTCAAATTTGACCCGAAATCTAAGCCCTAGTTACATAAACTGCTTGGAAGTGCTGCCTCCTCATGTTTAATCCTTCTGTGTGTTTCTTATACAAGCATGTAAGTATGAAATATACCCTAAATCCCAGTTTCATGACTTCTGTTCTTACTTCTCCGCCAGTGAGGTCATCCTTGCGAACATCGACGTGGGCCTTGCTGGTACGTGGGAGTGCCTGGTCACTAGTTCCCGTGGCAACAGCTCCCAGCAGATGGACATCGTTGTTCTGGAGACATCTGCGCCATATTGCCCTGCTGATCGAGTCATCAACAACAAGGGGGAGTTCAGGTGAGTCACAGTTCCACTGTTCTGGTGAGAGCATGAGGACAGCTTTGCACTTGTAGCACACAAAACCTAGTCGTGTTACATTTTAGACACATTTAAAGAACGCCAAAAATGTTAACACATTTTTATTTAATGTTTTATAATTTTAGTTTTACATGCAGAAAACTATTCAAAAGCATATAAATGCTGACAGGGACTTTTACCTTCATTGAAAACATATCAGGGCAGATTTCCGGTTCCTGTTCCTGTTTCCTGTTTCCGGTTCCAATTGTTAGCAAGCTGCTAACAAGGATGTTTTGTGATAAAAAAAAATGCATTAAAAACACAGTTGTACTCACACAGTGTATTGTTATAAAAGATAACAAAAAAGGATACATTTTGTTGTAAATTTTTTGTTAACCAAAAAATATTCTAACCAGGGCGTACACTAACCGAGGTACCACTGTAGTTTAGTTCATTTTAGTACGGCATGCATTTAAAAAAAAAATACTCAAATAACAAATTTAAGCATTTTTAGCACACTTCTGATGAAATACTAACAGCATATCAAATGTTGTTGTAAATTTTTTCTTAACCAAAAAAGATTCTAACCAGGGCGTACACTAACTGAGGTACCACTGTAGTTTAGTTCATTTTAGTGAGGTATGGATTTTTTTAAAATACTCAAATAACAAATTTAAGCATTTTTAGCATAGCATCGTGGTACGGTCAAGCTACAGTGAATCATTACTTTCATGCAAATTGATGCAAATCGAGTATTAAGGACACATAAAAAATATATTTTGAGAATAAAGTTGTACATTTATGAGAAAAAAAGTAGTAATGTTACCTTTGCCCAAGACCAAAGGTCACATAAGTCCCCTGTTTTCATTGCTGTCTTAGGCACTTCGTGTTGTGACAGAGTATTAAAGTAATAAAAATTTGGAGAATAAAGAAATAATTTGTGAGAATTTAGGAGTAAAAAAAAATTGTAACGAGGAAAAGCGGTAGAAAATGAATGAATGAATGAATGTTACAGGCAATTAATTTTTTAATTGCACATTTGGACCACTTGGTGTTAAAATAATATTAAGTATTGTGAAGGGATCCACACCAAGGAAGTGGAAGAACTGGATGCAGCTCCAGAGTCGCAGATTTAGACTAGTTGTCAGGCTACCGTTGAGGCGAGGAGTCTCGAGTAGGCGTTTCTTCAAGCTGCATCTACATACCCCCCCCACCCCCCCCGTGCTTGGGGTAATTCCAGTAATGATTCCCCATATTAAGCATTCACCGGCCAGCGTTGATTCTGAGGTATCAGCCATCAACCAATCCTTACATATCAAACCAATCTTATCCTCCGATCTTATCCACCATTGCAAAGATCTGAAGGTCAGCCCTCTTTTGCTCTGCTGGACTGACAATTGGAGTAAAGAGCCAGGCAACGACCTGTTGTTAGCGCTTATGAGCAGCAGAAAGAGCAAAGCTACTGTAACCGAGGACTTTAGTATACCGACTTTTTACCGACTAAATACCGATTTTATGGAAGGTTCAGTGTAAATAACACAACTGTATTGTTGTATATTTTTTTACGGGTATTGCTTAATGTTTTTCAACAAAATAACATTGGAAGGTTATTAAAAAAAAAACAAAAATGCAGACTAGTCGTCACGTCAGGGTTTTTAGAGATTATTAGCCATAAAATTGTGACCTTTATATAATATATTACCTTGTGTTCAACATTGAGGCCTAATTGAGTGTCAGAAACACACTTTTGCATCTCAGCTCACAACTATGATGTGTTCAAGGACCGCTGAACAATGGGCGATATCACAACATCACCATGAGTGAAGCATAAAGACATAAACATGGGCTTTTTAGCAGTAGTGTATGTACTGTACGCTGTACATTTCACTTGGAATATCACATATATCACTAATTATTACCCACTGACTTCCTTTCTTCGTAGGCAAAAGAAAAATCTGAATTTGTGGGGTTGCGAATGCTGAATAGTGATTATGTGGGCATCCACTGTATTTCAACGTCTGACATATTTTTAATAGGTTTTGCATATTTACATTGCATTCATTTAAATGTGACGGCGAGTAGAGATTATTCAGGTAGGTTAGGTTTAAGAGTCAGGCTTAAACAAATGACATGCAAAGGGAGCATTCACAGCTTCTGCTTTTATCTTTCTATATGCTGTATAATGCACATTAAACACGGAAGCCATATAGACCATAAATACGTATGGGCGGTAAATGTGTTCATATATTTTAATCATGTTTGGATATACGATATGAAGTCCCATAAGTATGACAGTCTTATGTGGCTACCTTTACTGCACAGCTAAAACCGGATAGGACGCATTGCTTTCACTAGTATCCATATATCTATATATATATATATATATAGATATATATATATATATATATATATACACGCTCACCACACATCTCACACATCCCCAGCCCAGCGACTCGCTCTACCTAGGTGTGTGTGTGTGTGTGTGTGTGTGTGTGTCTGTCAGCCTATGCACTTCCCAGCTCTCCTCCACTGCACAATCACCCATACTTTGCTTCTCTCGGAGCAGTGGCGTAATGGGCTGGAAAATGAGCCTCTTTTTAGTTTGAGACCAAATTAATGCCATTTATTACCAGGTAGTGTGAGTGTACGCATGGAAAAAAAAAGAGATGTTAGCACTTCCAGCGGATGACTATTTTCCATGGTGTGACCCTTACAGTTAGTTTTTATCCATAAGTCGTCTCTGCCAAGTGATGAAGGGAATTCCGACCGACAATTTTTTATTGTTTTTTATTAAAAAAACAAAACAAAACCAATAATCATTATTTTGACCCAATTGGAAACCAATTAAATAAAATACATATTTTATCCATGAAACGGTACCTTTACGGAAAGAATATTCAGTGTTAATAGTAATTTTTATTTACTGTATTTATTTTATTGATATTTGTAATTTTATATAACGTTCTTATTTAAGAATTTCTTCTTAAATTGCTTGCCTGGATAAATAAAAAAAAATAAAAATTCATACATTACACTCCAAGAAGGGCAGACCACACAACGGGACCACTTCGGAGAAGAGTGATTTGTGATTTCAGTGCCTCCACAAATTTCCCCCCTGAAAATGACCTTTCAAATATAAACAGTTTTAATGAAATATAATTAATTTTACCAGCCATCCTATTTATGTACTTGACAACATATGACATTAAGTGAATGACTTTCGCTATTTCGCTAAGTATTTTTTTTTTCATGGAGATATCCTATAAAGATATTTAATCATAAACAATATACCCCAGTGTCATCATCTGGATGACTTTTATAATACTTTTAATCTTCCCTAAAAGCTTTTAAAATTCATTTTCTGAATGTAGATTCAGCACATCTTTTTTTACGTATGCAATAACTATTTAGCGGTTTTGTGAAGTGGCTTAGCATCTAAAAAGACAGGTTATATCTAATTAGGGTAAACTGTAAACAATATATGCAAATGCTATGCATTTGCTAACAGGGACAATTTCCTTGCCATCTGGTGTGTCCTGTCAGGAACCTTGCTAGACACTCCCAAATCATAGTTCCTCCATCTGTTCCAGCTGTAGTCTACGCAGCCCAAATATCGTGTTATTTGGTGATATTGTGATTGCAGGTGGCCAAAGACTCTCGCAGGCATCCTGGCCTTCCTGCCTTGTGCCCCTGCCACCTTTGGCTCTGCTCCTCGCCCCTCAGGGAGTGCCCCTCGTTCCTCCGGTCATAGGGAGAAGAAGGCTTGGCGTCGCTGTGACCGTTCCGGACGTTGGGACGCTGAAGACTACACTCAGTGTCCTTATGCCAGCGAACTCACCCGTGTGCTACATGAGCTCACTCAGGTATCAATAGCATATATCAGTTATATCAGTTTATATCTCGTGGGAATGCTGAGAGAAAATAAAACTCAAATACCAATATTAAAGGTTTTCAATAAATAAAACTAATAAAATAAAAATCAATTAATCAAAGTTCAGTTTATTTGCGTCTGTCAAACCATAAGGCATAATTAAACTGTATTCAAAAGGAAAGTCAAAACATTAAGTATCCATTTAACAATAATCAGAATGAAAAAAACATCTTTTGACATTTCTAAAATATGTTCATGAATGAGTCATGCTGTTTCATAGTTGAAAAAACCCTATTATTATTAAATTGTTAAATTAAAAAATGTAAATTCAACTTTTTTGTTTCTAAATTAACCGTTTTCACTCTTGAAACTAATTAAAATACAAGCTAAAATGCAAACAATAGGAATAATATTCAGAAGATGCATTCAAAGACTTTAAGATGATGTGTAAAATGTATTATTATTATTTATTTATGAAATAATATACATACATAGGGAGCGTGCAAAGAGCAGGAAAGAGGCAATAAACTAGAAAAAAAGGGGCACTGACAGTGTGGGAGCGGGATTTCATGACCAGACGACGTCACTTTGGGCATTATGATCGCTTATTAATAGAAATTCACAAGAAATAACTTGAGAATTTGCTCCAAGAGGTGTTTGAAAAGTTTACCCATTCAAGTGAATGAGATACGCTTCGCTCTCGACAAGCTCACGGAAATTATCCGAAAAAATACGAAAATTTGAATTTTTTTTTGCCCAATGGCACGCAGCCCCACAGAGTTGACACAAAATTGTATATCTGAAAAGTGCCCGGCATTCCATGTGATGATGTACTGCAACATGTGCTTCATGTTACCACAGATAACCATCAACACCACCAACGCCCAGCCGTTGGGACAGCAGCTGGTGGCCTTCACCAGCAGAGCAGCTCACTTCTCTGACGTCATGGATGTCATCTTTGTCACGCACCTTGTGGAGAGACTGACCAGACTGGTTGAGAAGCGCAAGGAAGTACGTGTGTACATAATATTTTACTTTGTACAATTGTATACAACATTGTTGCGATGTCAAAGTTAACATGAAGGATTTCTGCTTGCCTTCTATCTTACTCGTACTGTTTATAACCATCAAAATGTACTTGCATTGTTAGATAATAGTCCGTTCTGAGAATGGGTATTTGTTCTCAGCTGTCTGGAAGCAGGGATTTGTCATTTTGTTAAGAAACAATCAGCGTTGCTAGCTCATACAGAGACAATAGTGTCTTTTTGGAGGCATAAATCGACCAAATAGACCAAAAATTGATTGACCAAATTGACCAAAAAAAATATTCCAACACACTACTTATAATTTTGTGCATTTATTGTGCAGAAATCTAAACCTTTAACTCCTGAATTCTTTCTCGAACCATGGCACCATCAGACCCGAATGATAAATGCGGCTTGTTTTGGTTTAAGTGAACTCATCTCATGTCTGCGGCCAAAGGCAGCCAGAGGCCCTGAATCCGACTGAATGTGGCGGGTAGTGCTGAGACTAGCTCTCACTTGTCCAATTACCTCTAACAGGTCATGAGGGAGAGGCTATTATTAGGAGATATTTGAAGTTTTATATCTCCTACGACAAGGCGGCGGAGGCCACCCACATTCATCTAATGAGGAATGGTAAAACGAAGCAACAATGAAAAGTACAGTAAGTAAATAGCAAGCTGCCATCCCAGTGAAGCAATTACTCCCCTTTAGAGCTGCTAATCTAAATTAAATCTCTCTATAATAAATGAAGCCACCGTTGCCTCCCTAACAATTCGGACTCAAGATTATAAATGTGTCTGTTGTCAACCTGATTGATGTGCATGATCTGTCAACCTGTTTTATGTCCTTTCAATGTCATTTAAATACACGTCTGCGTCCGTCTTTGCAGCTCGGGGACTATATTTCAGACATAGCCAGCAACATGATGCTGGTGGAGGAGCATATCCTGTGGATGGCCCAGAATGAAGCAAGAGCGTGCACTCGGATCGTTCAATGTGTGGAGCGCATTGCTGATCTGGCACTGAGCGGAGACAATCAGGCTATTTCCAAGGTATGGTTAAATTATAAAAAATCGTAGTAGCAGTAGTGATTTTGTTTGTACTGCAACCCGGTTTTGACTCGAGGATATTTCCTTCCATTTCATATTTGCCTTTGTTCATAAACAAAGCACTGTGTTTAAGAAGTAGTGATAATCAGCCCTGTCTCTTAACCCTTAGATGCACGAGTGACTGGACCCTACACTCTTCCATAAGTGGTTCAAAAATGACATACTAGAATCAATGCGTTTTTATGCCAATTTTGCCATTTTGGTTAGGAATAATCACTTGTATTATATTTAGTATTATATTTCGGAGTTGATAAGTTGATAAGAATCAAAGGTTCCAATTGGATTCCATAGAAAATGCATGCAGGTCATTTTTGACCCACTTATGGAAGGTTGGGGTAGTAACACAAAAACAAAAAATTCTTAAAATGTATAAAAGTTTAAAATGTGAATGGCATGATATCAAAAACGTGTTTTTTGAGGAATACCTGGAATATGAAATGATAAAAAAAATTAATTACAAAGATATTTCAAGAAAACAACCTGACCAGGTCATTTTTGACCCACTTATGGAAGATTGGGGTAGTAACACAAAAACAAAAAATTCTTAAAATGTATAAAAGTTAAAAATGTGAATGGCATGATATCAAAAACATGTTTTTTGAGGAATACCTGGAATATGAAATGATAAAAAAAATTCATTACAAAGATATTTCAAAAAAACAACCTGACCGGGTAATTTTTGTCCCACTTATGAAAGGTTAGGGTAGTAACACAAAAACAAAAATTTCTTAAAATGTATAAAAGTTTAAAATGTGAATGGCATGATATCAAAAACGTGTTTTTTGAGGAATACCTGGAATATGAAATGATAAAAAAATTTAATTACAAAGATATTTCAAGAAAACAACCTGACCGGGTCATTTTTGACCCACTTATGGAAGGTTGGGGTAGTAACACAAAAACAAAAATTTCTTAAAATGTATAAAAGTTAAAAATGTGAATGGCATGATATCAAAAACGTGTTTTTTGAGGAATACCTGGAATATGAAATGATAAAAAAATTTCATTACAAAGATATTTCAAGAAAACAACCTGACTGGGTCATTTTTGACCCACTAATGCATCAAAGGGTTAATGAGGATTCATTGAAGCAATAGGTGTAGAGGGTCAGTGTGTCCAAG
Source organism: Doryrhamphus excisus (assembly GCF_030265055.1). Taxonomy (NCBI): domain Eukaryota; kingdom Metazoa; phylum Chordata; class Actinopteri; order Syngnathiformes; family Syngnathidae; genus Doryrhamphus; species Doryrhamphus excisus. The sequence continues at coordinate 1,661,931 of NC_080467.1, forward strand.
CCGGACTGGATCAGGACCAGAGCCAAGACAGTTTCAGTGTGAGCCCAGCCTCGTTCGTGTCATTGACATTTCTATCTCTCTTTCAAGGTGTCTGCTAACATCGCTCTGGAGGCCTTTCTCATCCGACCCTCCAACTTTCTGGGGCTGTCATGCACAGCACTTCAACAGCCCCCGTTGTCTGGAACGTCACCGGGTAGCCACCCCCCCAAGGAGAAGGATCCGAGTAGAGAACATGACACCATGGGCGAATCGTTCCTCAACTTTAAATGTGACACCCTCAATCGTGGATCACCAGCCAGTCAGCTCAGCAAGGTAACGCTACTAAATGTTGATGTATTGGTAATGGTATTGGTTTTATTTTATTTGAACATGCATCAGATTTAATTTTAATTTTAATTTTAATTTTAATTTTAATTTTAATTTTAATTTTAATTTTAATTTTAATTTTAATTTTAATTTTAATTTTAATTTTAATTTTTTAATTTTATTTTTTTAATTTTAATTTTAATTTTAATTTTAATTTTAATTTTAATTTTAATTTTAATTTTAATTTTAATTTTAATTTTAATTTTAATTTTAATTTTAATTTTAATTTTAATTTTAATTTTATGGTTGGTACATATGGTACACAATTGGTACTTTTACAATCAGTAACTGTTACATTTGTTCACTTCCTGCTTTCCTAATATAGTTCGTTGTGCATTGTTTGACTTCCTTACTCAATCCATTCCATAGTTTGATTCCACATACTGAAATGCTATGGCTTTTTAACGTAGTCCTAGTATAGAAGTGTTTCAAATGTACTTCTTCCCTGTATTTGCTTTTCTTCTTTTTAGCTGCTCTGCTGCTTTCAAATTTTTGACAGATCTTGGGAAACTCTTGGTCTTTGCGGACATTTCCCATTTAAAGGAATAATATGCAGTGATTTGACTTATAAATCTACATATTAAAATGATTTCATTGCCACCTCTTTGGGCATTTTGTAATGATACTAGTTGACCGGCCCAAACTTTTCATGTTGCGCTCTGCCACCTGAAGAGGGAAGAACTGAATCAAGTGTCCTGACAAGAGGACATCTTTTGGGTTTTAGCATGCTGCAGATTATCTGGCGATAAATAAGGTTGATCAGGACAGAGCTGTGCAAGTATTGTGATGTGAGAGTGATTGAATACGCTCACCTCTGCTGACTTGGCTTTGTCTACCTTTCACTATAAATGTGCTCCATAAATGACACCATCGCCGTTGCAAACGGCAGCATGTGATATCTATCAGGTGATCCATCCTATTCCCGCGGTATTCCAAAGGACATTGCTTTATAACATTTGAACAATTCTTCTTTACAGCAAGTAGTAGAGTATGCCAAGAGACAATAAGGGGAAATGTGCTTATTCCACTTGTGTAATCTTCTTTGGTAAGACTGTCATGTCTCTGTGCTTTGGCAGCAGCTAAAGTACTTTCCCACGTTTTACCTCGGGGCTGTGTATTGTGCCCATGCAATAGAGTGTGCATGTTTCTACAGGCTTAGACGTCACCCTTGGTCAGAGTAATGCAACGCTTTAGAATTATTCCCAACATTGCCCCTTTGGAATTTCCAGATGGACTATAAATAAGATACACGTGGATAAAGCACTTAAATTGGTCAACACTGAAATATGATCTCCTCGAAGAAGACGACGACAGAGTCAAGTTGCCTGGACACAAATCAATGATTTGGCACTTCTTGCTCAAATTTATGAAGAAGAGAAGTGTCTAAAATCTAAAATGGCTTTCACTTTAATAACGGGCAAAGACAAATGGTATTGTTTCCGTCCCGGTTATCTGGTCGGATGCGTATTAGTTCATTTGTCAATAAGACTGCATCAAAACGACGCATCTTATTCATATGGATCATTATTAAGGATGCACCTTGCACGGTACGGAGTGGTTAGCGCACAGGCCACACAGCTAGGAGACGTGGGTTTGATTCCTCAGGCGAGAGTTTGCATGTTTTCCCTGTGCATTCCAAAAACATGCTAGGTTAATTGGTGACTCCAAATTGTCCATAGGTATGAATGTGAGTGTGAATGGTTGTTTGTCTATATGTGCCCTGTGATTGGCTGGTGACCAGTCCAGGGTGAACCCCGCCTCTCGCCTGAAGACAGCTGGGATAGGCTCCAGCGATGTTTTCTTCCCTCATCACTGGTCATGACTGTGAAATGGTTGATGCCAATATTGCTGGGTGTTTCTCCGATGTTGTTGACATTCACTGTCATGGTGATAGTTTTTTCCACCAGAATAGTGGAAGTGTGCCTTATATTGTGGAAATTACATGAGTTCCCAGGCAGTTTGAGTGTTTAAATTTTGAATTAATTGTGTTCCGCATAACTGCAGAACCACAGAATCAATATGTGTTATACTGTTATATCTAATAACACAACGTTATTTGTCTTAGTGACATTTCAGGGTTATTTCTGTCGATTTCTAGAGAAATTCACCATTTCAAAAGTAGGTACGAGATTTAAACTATATGAAGATACGTTTTTTTCAGCCGTTCCTTGGAGCACAGACACAATCGGACCGAAAGGAAAACGATATATCAAATCTCAACCTTTGCAAGTGGATCTAATTGGCACCTGTCTCATTTGTTTCTGCAAATACTACGTGAGTTCAGTGTGCCGAGGCCGACCTGTCATCTGCATGGAACCTTGCCTGAAGCTCATTAGCTGTTGCCCTATTGCTTTAGATACATTTATTGCACATCTTGAAGAATTTTCACTTGAATAAACAGGCCTTCACCTGAGTTCACAATGCTTCAGGCAAGTTGCAGCTCACTTCTTTCACCTTCTTTAGATTTCATTTTTGCATGCGCTGATACCCATGCAATTGCATTTTCTCCAAATTGCAGACCAAGTTATTCCTGAGGTGGAACAAAGGCATGTGTATTCACAGTCCTTGTAGCAAGAAAAGCTAATGGACCATATGAGTTTTCCCTATGTCACCGTATTGTACAATTACTTCTGTTATTACTCATTCAAAAATGCTGCTTTACGAATGACTTCAGTCAGGTGATAGAGACCATTGATTCAGAAGTAAAAATGTAATTACTAACATAATCTTGCAGTTTTTTTCACATTTACACTAGTAAATATAAGCTATTAAAGAGGCATGTGTTGTTGTGGTCTATATGTACATGTTGGAATTCATACCCTAAATTTTCTTGGCTGGCCCAGGTATTTGTTTGCAAAGATTAAATTGGTATAGGGCATGCTTCATATCATTTATTTGTTTATTGATCACATGGTATACAGTAGAATATCAAGAATCTTCGCTTAACCTCCCCACCACTACCTTTGCCGAGTACTTCTCTTTTCCAAGCATCCACGAGCCAGCACTTTTGAAGGAATTATTATTGAACTGTATGTCAGAACAAAAAAAACTTTTCCTAACATTTCTGGCTTCCAAAGGCTCAGGGAGGTGAGGTCAAAGATTAGATCAATGTGTTCCTTTTCAGCACTGAAGGTTATTCAACTTTGTCAGAACAAAAAACATCTTATTTTCCATAAAAATGTCTGACACCAAATCACCATAAGGTTAAATGTCACAGTGGTCCTTTTTCAGCACTACTAGTTGAGATTTCCTCTCTGCTAGCCAGTGATGGATACGCAGATACCACATACGGAAAATGTATCACACATTGTTATAACACATTAAAAGTTAGTGTTTGAAATATATATCAATTACACGACTCTACAAAACTTAAATAAATACTGTTTACGACTTTCTCAATACAGTTTTTAACAATATTAGAGACCTCTACACATTGAATAACAGCCCTATAGTCACCTTTACACTCATATAGTAGACATAATAAGAGACAATATGCCATATAAGTTAGGAGTTGAGCTTTAGCTCGATGTGCGTTATGGCTATAGCAGTAGACCATGTTAGCCATTATTGTGCCCATTGTGAAATAATTCAAACTTGCAATAAAAACAGATTCTTATGTGTCTCACAGAGCATTACAGTACCATTACTGACATCTAGTGGCCATTATAGGATGCGGCATATCATCACAGCATTTTTGAATGCATCTTCTGAATGCCTTTGTCAACTTTTATGCTTGAAAATGTTTAATTTAATAAAAAATTTATTAAGTATCCAGATTTTCTTTTTACTAATAGTTGGGTGCATTAAAACACAAAACAGCATTATTTATTAATTATCATAATTTCTGGTTCATAAGTCACAATTTTAATTGTCAGGCTTTGAATCCTGCGGCTTGTGCAGTTATGCGGCTAATTTAGGGCTAAAATCTACATTTCCCATGATGCTTAGAGCGCAGCTTCAGGAAGTTGTGACGTTACTGAGAAGTCAGCTACGCTTTGAAGTCTTGCAGCAATCTCTAACATATCTTATGGACATTTGATGAAGTGTAGAATTACTACAGCTTCTGTTTGGACTACACGCGTCCACTATCACCACCAGCGGCTTTGTAAAGGCTGGACTGATTGAAGAGGATAGCTCAAATTAAATGGCTAATTTACCTCGAAACAGTGAGAGAGAGAGAGAGAGAAAAGGAGATTAACAAAGTGTTTGAAGCAGGAATTATGAGGCTGTTCAATTCTGATGCTTGTCAAGACAACGTGAGTGGTTTTCGTTCTCAGGAGGAGGACGGAAGACGGACTTTTCTGGTGTGGTGCTGTTGAACTATTCATATTCCACTCACTGTTTAACTAGCCATGATAAAACGTAAAACGGTTTGGAAAAAAAAAAAAGCCTGTACATCTACCATATACGTCTGTTTTTTTTTTCTTCTGGGGGTTATTTTTGTTGCCTTTGTTACTCAAAATGTAACAATAAATTCCCGATCCTTGCCGAAATGTAATTGGTTCTTGTGCTTTGCCGTGTGTCCTGCTAATTGTCTTATGTATTTACTGTTTTATTGTGTAAAAATATTAATTAAAACGAAACAAATTAGTGGTGGTCATCATCCCTCATTGACAATCGATGATCCAAGCTGTCCAGCAGATATCTGCAACTGTGTGTTGGATGGACGGCACGGTCTTTCCCTTCCCACAAAAAAAAAAAAAAAAAATGTCTCAGTATCGGGAACCCACAAAACTATAAGGATATAATTTTTCATGTTTATACTGTAGATCACTGCACATCAGTGATTCAGCTTTCACAATAAATAATAAATAAGCTGACTTTTGGTCACCAAACATAATATTTGATTCCCCCTAAAATGTGTTCCACAGAAATTAATTCACCTGAAGTCGGTTATAATTCATAACTGTGATTAATCACGCTTACGCTTCATTGCTGAAGTTTTGCTTGTATTTTTTTTGCACTTTGTTATGGTCCTCGAATGCACCATATTTAGTGAGCAGCCAACATGGATTCGTTTCGTTGCTCTCTCTGTAGTTTTCACGTTGCCTTGGCGATGTGCACGTAAATGGAGTCAAACATCTCAGCCAATCAGAGTGTTCCCTGCCTCCTGGAGGTGCTACCTTTAGCAAGTGTTAGCAGTTTGCTACAAGCCGGTCAGTACAAAACAAAACAAGCAAAAATGTAATCCATGCTGCTGCTGCTGCAACATCCTAGCATCCCATAATACGACACACACGAGCATGGGTTTTATTGATATTATTGCACACCCACATGGCTCTAATAATGTTACAAAATGTATTTAGAAGGTTGTAAAAGGGGTTTATAATAAGGAATGTATTCATAAATAAGGAATGAATAAGAAATCCCTTTACAATGCATGGGTTGTTTAGCATTACAACCCATGCATTAGCTATAATTAGCCGATAATTACACCTGCACATTTGATTCTCATATTGCTTTGTGTTTTATTTGCCAACACAAAAAGACCAAATTATGCCAAAATGATACAAACATATGCCATTTTAGCCTATTATTCCTTTTTCAATGGTCACTATATTTAGGCTGCTTTGCAGATCGTAGGGTTCATGGAAGGTGACAGTTTGGAACAATATTTACTACTTAGGGCCTCTCCCTTCCTTTCCATTGACAGGTAATTAGTGGAAGTCTGTAGGCTGAATGGCGGCGTATCCCCACCTCTCTTTCCTCAGACAGCCTTTATCTGCTCCACAGAGCTTCACCGCTCTTTAATTGCACTGCGTGGGCGTGTTTACGTACCCTGTTTTTTTCCATTTGAGGACGGGGCGGAAGTGGACGTATGGTGTGAGCTTGCATTTTGTTGTGTGTATGCGTCAACCGGCCTGCAGGTTAAGACTCTATCTGGGGACGCGGTTGCAGCAGGATGGAGCCGGCAGCAAAGGGAAACACGGGCATCTCAAACAAGCAAATATGACCCAGTTCATATCGATTCAGAACACAGCACTTTATGAATATGAATGTTTAATGTCGTGATGATGTGCATCTAATTGCAATATGTTGGGACGCGGCGTGCACGGTTCTCACCAAGGAAATGTGTGTTGTTGTGCGTGACATGGTCAAGGAAGAGGAAATGTGGGATGTGTGTTTGACAAGCGAGATACAAAGGTTAATTACATGGCTGTTATACTGCAGTCAAGTGTCTGAGTCAGCTGGGGTTGAGCATTAAGATTATGCGGGTATTACATTTTTCATTAGGTTGGGTTAGTTAGTCTCAATGAAAAGGGAGGGGGTGGGGAATGTTGTTAATGTTTATGGATTATTGCGTATTCATTCATTCGTTTTGCGGTTTTATACCGTGTAAGCTTAAGGCTGTTGGTCCCAAGAGCATCATATTAGGAGATATCAAACATGTTTTGGACAAATGTCCTAACTGCATCGTTTGAAGACTTACTGAAATGTTACTCGGTCCCTGTGGAATAGTTTTTTTTTTCCTTTCCTCTGCAGCTCTCTGAAACAAATATTCTTGTGATGCAGCAGCGAGAGGCCTTGAATACTAAACACATCATAAGATGGGAAGATAGAGCAAGGAGGAGAGCAAGGAGACAAAAATAACTGAAATTAAAAAGCACAGGATGGCGATACAGTGAAGGCGGAGTGGCAGACCGAAGTGGTGCGACCCAAAGAAGGGCGCAAGGGGGGGGTGACACTTTGTGTTGGAGAATGAGGAAGACAAATAGTCTCAAGAGTCTCAACAGACTCAAGGCCAGCCGGCCTTGGGGACGGCTGTCTGTTTCCACTGAATGAGTGGCACAGATTAATTTCCCTTTGTGGAAAAGCAGAGACATTTTGTGTATACTAGACTCTGCTGGACAAATTGTCTTCAAATGAATCATTTGTCCCATAATTTTCGAAAATTGCCTCGGAGCTCTCATATCAGCCTCTTTTGACAGAGGCCAGCCTTCTTTTGCGACGTCCTCCTTTCTTCCTCACTCAATTTGTTGTGATACACTCATTTATTGTACAAAGTATTTTGTCAAATCATCCAAGATAATCTGCTTTGGAGTTTCAGACACGAGCTTGGCTTTGTCCAGTGCGGTCTGCCGCTTGTGTCTTTGTTCTCATTCTGCACCACAATGAATAGATGAGGCTTTTGTCCTATTTATTTCCTATCTATATTCAGCCATCTCCTTTTGTCATGAGTGTGATTTGTGACAGAAGACATTTATGAGAAAACCCACAGGAAATACCTCAACTCGCCCGGGTACCTTACCCTGGATCCTGTTGCCAAGTAGCATTATTTTATTCTTCTTTCTGGTTAGTGATAGACTGTTGTCAAGTATCTTTTGAACTGAACTGTCTGCAACTCCCTGAAGATATGTTTTTGCAGGTGCTGGATATTGCAGTTTTTCCGATATTTGGTATGCAGTAATCTTGTCAGGTTACTGGTCGCGGTGGATCCCAGGATCGATCGATCTGTCTATCGATATATCCATCCATCCATCCATCCATATGACAGACACCAATTAGAGTGGTGGATCGTGGTGGATCGCGGTGGATCCCAGGATTGCGGTGGATCCCAGGATCGATCTATCTATCTAGCCATCCATCCGTCCATCCATCGATCCATGACAGACACCAATTAGAGTGGTGAATCGTGGTGTATCGCGGTGGATCCCAGGATCGATCGATCGATCGATCTATCCATCCATCCATACATCCATCCATGACAGACACCAATTAGAGTGGTGGATCGCGGTGTATTGCGGTGGATAGCGGTGGATCCCAGGATCGATCCATCCATCCATCCATCCATCTGCATGACAGACACCAATTAGAGTGGTGGATCGTGGTGGATCGCGGTGGATCCCAGGATCGCGGTGGATCCCAGGATCGATCTATCTATCTATCCATCCATCCGTCCATCCATCGATCCATGACAGACACCAATTAGAGTGGTGAATCGTGGTGGATCGCGGTGGATCCCAGGATCCATCCATCCATCCATCCATGACAGACACCAATTAGAGTGGTGGATTGCGGTGGATTGCGGTGGATTGCGGTGGATTGCGGTGGATCCCAGGATCGATCGATCGATCCATCCATCCATCCATCCATGACAGACACCAATTAGAGTGGTGGATCGCAGAGGATTGCGGTGGATCCCAGGATCGATCGATCTGTCCATCCATGACAGACACCAATTAGAGCGGTACGGTTTTTATTGGACTAGTCTGCTTACAAGGCCTGAGACAAAGAGATCCTGCAACCACAAGCTGTGGAAAATAGGAAACGGGTGCGTCTATTGGTGCCGCCCACGACAGGAAGTCAGGGATCTAAGGGAGGCACAAAGGTGGAACAAATAAAAACAGACAATACAACAGAACAGTCTTTTTCAGAGTGGTCACGTGATGTTCCTGTGGTATGTCAGCTGATTTATACAGATGTTCTTCCTGTCAGTGAAGGCAGCGAGACGGCGCCATCTTCCGCCTCTCGCCCGAAGACTGCTGGGCTAGGCGAAAACCCACGCATTATGTTCTGTGTCCTGATTCGTTATGATCCGATAGACCATTGTTAATCAATGGATTCAGATTGTGTTATTATAAATGAATCGTTATTAAAATAAATGGATACACGCTGGTTGAGGCACTCGGCCATCTGAGAGGAGCTCATAGTCCAGCCGCTACTCTTCCACATAAAAAGGAGTCATTTGAGCTGTCTCAGGGATTTAGTGGCCAACTCCTGGATGCCTCCCTGGAGAGGTGTTCCTGGCATGCTCATCCGTGGGGGGGGGGGCATGGGTAGACCTAAGACACACTGAAGAAACTGAACAAAAGTAGTTATTTGAGTTTTGATTTGATAAGTTTACTCGCTTACAAAAACATGTATATTTTTGTATATGTATTTAATGTACTTTAGGAAATCAATATAGAAGTCCGTGAAAATGAACTAATGCTTCATGTCCTTGAAGGTAGCATTCATTAATCTCATACTCAAAACATTTCAATATTTGTTTTAGGTGTGTTGTGTATATATAACTACAATATACAATATTGTAGTTACAATATACAAGGTACAAGGTAGGGAAGATGTGACCATGACATTTAAATATTTTTAGGTATAATGCACGTGTTTACTGTCATGATTAAACCGGGTTAACCAGTATATAACACTAACACTATGTTTACTAACAAATATACGAGCAGACATTTTCTTTTGTTCATACCATTGACATTTTTTTTTCACCTTTAAAGACATAGTGGATCCCTCCATATTCACGAATCAGTATACAGCCATGCAAATTTTGTCAAGCGTTGATATTTCACACTTTATTTGACAGTTCTTGAATGCACCATTGTTCTGTAGTGTGATTAATGTGCCTTGCTCGGCCATGGCGGATCACTTCTACCGCCGTACACTCTGGTTCTCCCGATCACGATAGTTGTAAGAATCGTGGTATGCCACTTTGAGCACGCCAGCCACGGGTTGAGCAGCTGCTGTAGCAAAGAAGGAGGAACGACACGATCACTCAGCTGCCAAAAATCCATTTGTCCAACACTTAATGGTAGTCGAATGTTTGAATCCCGATTTAAATGAGCAGGTTGGGTTCACAGACATCACTTCATTTAAGGTAAATACCTTTTTATCACTGTAATTTCCAGCAAACTTAAATGCAGCATACCTGAATTAACCCTCAGGCGTCAGATTCTTTTCAAGAAAATATTTGGTTTAGATATAACCATTTTAAAAGGTTGTAGCTTGAAAATGGTTAACGAAAAAAAAATCATCAGTATCACCCAAAGCCAGTGATTGGAGTAAATTCTATCATCTAATTTGCATATTATGACATCACCAGCTTCAGAAATGGTCAATCCCTGTCTCCATGATACCAGGAACACGAAGAGTGTCATCAAAATGTCTGATTCCCTTGTTATACGCTTTCTCATATCATCATTATTTACAGCGGGATCTTGAACACAACTGCGTCCTTCTCCACTATTAGAAATGTCCCACAGTGTTTTGTGTTCCATATGTTGTCTTTTAGGAGAAACATATGAATCCTCTTGGATGCAACTGTGAGCATCCATGTGTGGCAATTAAATTTAACTTCATTAAATTTGAAGTGAGTGATACGAATATTCCTGTTTATTTACACACACACATTTTTGTGATGTTCACAGTATCTCTGAATCCATCTCGGATACAAGGATACTGTGTTGCTTTTTTTTTACCTTTTACTTGTTGTTTCTCCAGCTATTCTTCTCCGTCCATGAGGCTAAACGCAGAAAACAGAGCCAACTGGCTCAAGTTGGCTTCCTCCCATGACTCTGCTAGGCTATTTAATCGTGGCTGTCCTGCTTCATCTTCAACCTTTGCTTCTGGTCCACAAATCAAAACTAGATTGACACTCATTTCTACCCTCCTTTTTTCCCCCCTACACCCTTCCTCATGTCCTGCTGTCAGGGCCTCCTGCAGAAAAAAAAGAGATGCAGCAGCAGGGAGCCCTTACAATTCATCTTGTCTGTGCCCCCCCCCCCCCCCCCCAACCAGCACCCCCCTGTGTTTCTCTGTCTGTCGCAAGCTGCTTCCATACGCTTATCTGATGTTCCACACTCTGTGAGATAATTACTTAATTAAGGCAATTCTGAATACTGCCTAAAATGCCCAAGGTCATGTTCGCATATGCAGACAACACACCATCTCATGTAATATTCACAAAGGCAGCTTCTGCCAAAACTCATGGATTTTTACACTTTCTCATCTAGCTTCCCAGAAGCTTATACTACCTTCAAAAATCTGAAAGAACATTGTTTATTTAATAGTATCTTAAAGCCATTCCTAAATTTGCTTAAGAAGAGCACAGCTGACATGCATGGCAATTTTAACCTTCAACTCTAAACTACTGTCGTAAACACGACATGTGTGCCCCTTCCTTTCTCCCATGAAGGTCTATCTAGAGCTTGTTTCAAGTTTGCTTAAATACCGGTTGAAGAAAGTGGATGCTGATTTCCTCTAATTAGTCTGCACTAGTATGGAGCTTCTGGTCCTTCATTCACTGAACATATTACACATCTTTTGGTTAAATGTGCCGCTTTTAAAGTGTTATCCTCCTATCAAAGCGAACAGATCTCTATCGTGCTCCTGCTGTGTATTCTAATCAACATCCATCCTTACGTGGAAGTTATCAGTTATTTCCACTAATACTAATCTCAGTATATCAATGCTGCAAAATTATCTGTACAATAATCCCTCTGACACCTTGAGCTTCAGATTTTGCAGCTTCACTCAGTTTTTCCACAAGGATATTAATTCATTGTTTTTCAACCTTTTTTGAGCTATGGAAAAATTTTGAAAAATTTGAAACATTTTGAAAAATTTCAAATATTTTGAAAAAGTTTTTAAAAATTTGAAAAATTTTGAAAAAGTTAAAAAAAAATGGAAAAAAATTTTGAAAAATTTGAAAAAATCTTGCGGCACACCACTAACCAAAAATGTTACAAATTGACACTGTACAGTATAGTTAATCATTTTTAATCCTTTTTAAAAACTTCTCCATGACTGTCACCACAACCTCTCCTGTACATCACTAAGTCTATTGGAGGAACGAGACAATCAGCTTCATGTTATGGAGTTGCATATATTACATAAGTTACATATGCCAGTTTTTACACCACAGACTCATTCTATTTACACAAAGTCAATAAGTTATATGCCTGTGGCCGAATCAAACGACATAAACGCCTTATAAACGTTTTTTTTTTGGCACCTCCGCTTAATTTGAACAATGCTTGGATTGACCTTTATTCTTTTACAGCGGTTTTAAAAATGTGAGCTACATCAAATCCACAAAGCTCTGTGGCCTTTTAATCTATGTTTCTATGATATCATTTGCAAAGCGCTTCCATTGTAAGGTCATTAAGTATACAGTTAGTCTGCATCCTCTGTACAAATGTTTTATGCCAGTTATGATCCCAGAAATGTAAGTTCCAGCATAACCACCGCAGCAGTTCATTGTGGCTTTTTTTCGGATGTTTTTATTAAATGCACTTTTTTTCACAACAAAACACATCGTCTCTGCTCTCCTATGGATAAATCACTTGCTGTGTTTTTACCGTACTATTCTTAGAGGTTATCTATTCAAGTATTTGGCCAATACTGTATATGTCTGGGCCGTAGATACTACTATGACAGCACTAGAATATTATTGAATTACTCATTGCTGTTTACAGGACAATAAAGCTCCATTGGATCCGTGTCTGCACTTTACAACACAGCTTTTAATATATACTGCATGCCAAGTTGTCTTGTACTATACGTAAATGTAGTTTTTGCGTAAATGTGTAATGGGAGTGTGTACAACGTCAATCATTTATTTGAGTTGAATTGATTTCTCTCATCATTAAAGTTCATGTTGTGCATGCTAAAGACCTCTGATAAGCCGACACTGATAAGCGCACACATACTATGCTTCCCTGTGGCGTCGTGAAGAGCACGAGTAACTCCAAGCCCGGCTACTCCATACTGGAGCTCTTTACACTTTCTATGCATATCGTAGGACACATGATTATCTCTTAGTATTTGCCAGCAGCTCGGCTCATCTCGTTAGCAGAGTCGCTTTGCATTCGTACCCCTGCCAGCCAAGTTTTCTGCTACTTTCTGATGCCATAAGATAGCTAGTGACTGAAATGTCACGTTGGTTAGCCAGGCATGTACTTAACTGGTCTTTGGCTCTCTGTTAATGCTGTTTTTTTTTCGATTTGAGAAGACCAATGAAACACAAAAAGGTCAGATAATGTGAATTCTTTGGTGTTTTTAGATGTCAACAATCCTTGCAAACACTCATGTTCTCATGGCCCAACGGCCCTAAAGTTTTATTTGAAAAATCATGATGTTCAACCCCGTAATGGCAGCTCTATCCGATTGTTGCCCAATGTCCTACTTGTGGCACACCTGCTACTAGTGCATTTGGAAGAAATACCTTTGATCGGTAGCATAGTTTCAGTGTAATTTACTCAGTCGTTAACAAACAAACAAACAGCAATCAAAACAGTACTTATCATCCTTTTGCTTTTATTATCTGGCAATTTTCACACCACCTTTGCAGGAAATTGCTTTGTTTCAGTCATGCGGTGCAGCCAAGGCACAATAAAGAGGTAACATTAAGAATAGAAAAGGATGTAGTAAGCACGTAATGGAAAAACACAATGGGCAAATGTGGCACTATATGGCGCTACGTGTTTTGTTTATTTGCCATCAATGACTAAAGGGGACCTATTATGCTTTTTTTCCACTCTTCAGACCTATAAATGTATTTAGAATGTTGTATTCTCGTATTAAGCAACGCCAACGTTTCAGATAATGACGTTTATGCATTTGGAAGTGAGCCATGAAAGAAGTTTGGGATGGCTCAAAATGCTCGATTTCCAAAGGCGGGGTAAAACTGTTCCTTTTTTGATGTCACAGAGGGTCTGACTTTAAGATTCATTATTGCCATTGTTTTCTAGTAAACTCCTGTCCCTTCAAAAAATATATATTTTCCCGAACCATTACAGTCCATTTGTGACGTTGGGTCATATTTTGAATACTGCGCAAGAAAAATAGATTGCAACTGGTTGCTGGAAAGATGCTTGTCTGCTTCCTGAATACTTTCAAGGTGTCCTTGAGCAAGTCACCAACACCTTTTGAAAGCCCCATCATCCATCATTTGTGTGCGGTCTTGGTCTCTGTGTGGTTTAAAGCCGTCAAGACAATATATGCAGCAGAGTAAGCGTGTACGATACATTCCTCGGTTTTAAGGTCACGGGTTGGTTCTTTTTGAGTACAGTAAGGAAACAAAATACAAAGCATAAAACTGCTTAGCTTTTTTTTAATAATTTTGAAAATGAATGAATGACTTGAGAAAAACTGGTGTCCCAATTGCAGTAATCACGGTTAATTGTTTAATTAGATCATTTCTACAAAGTTGGTTTCCTTATTTATAAATGGAATATTCTTGTAGTTCGACCATATTGTGTTCTATATAAACATGGAACCCATTTTCCTCCGCTTATCCGGGTCCGGGTTGCGATATAAACATGGAACCTACCAAGAGAATGATTAGAACCTTGTCTTGCTTTGTTTCTACCTGGTTTCTGTTCCTTAGTAATCAGCAAAAGAACATAGCTAGGTTTCAGGAAAATATCGATTCCCAACAAAAAAATGTGAGAAAACAGTCTTTTGTGAAAATACACATTTCAAGCATGAATTTCACTTTGCTTTTGTGAAAACTTAAATATTTAAACAGCACCACAACATAATGCTACGTTCACACCGACGCCGAATGTCGTGCTTTGAATCGGCGATGAATTTGGCGTCATTTTTCAAAAAATCTCACGATCTCCTCAGATATGTTAATGCTCTGATAAGCTCTGATACGCTCTGATACGAAATTCGTTACCGCTTTAGGCGACAAATTATTTCCCGAATCGCTACGGCTACTCACGCTTTGATGCCGATTGATCAGGATTTGTTACGCTTTAAATCACGCTTTGATACGCTTTAATACTCATTGATAAGCTTTGGTGCGCTTATCACGCTTATAAATAACGCTCTGATACGATTATCAAGCTCTCTTGTGCATTGATAGGCTCTGTTAAGCTCTGTTACGCAATGGAAAATTTCGAGATCCCGACTGCATCCCGCCTCTGATCCAGAGCATATATAAAGATGCAGTAGATCCATTGATCCTTTGAACCAAGCTCTGTTAAGCTTTCCTACGCTTGAGTGACATGAGCAATAACAATAAAGTTGAATCTAATCTAATCTAATCTAATAAGCTTTGTGACGCTTTGATAAGCTTTAATACGCTCTCCCCGCTTTACGCAATTCGTGACAGATCACCTCAAATTTTTAAACAGTTTAAAAATTTTTGGCGCTCTTGCCGAATGTCCCGAATTGCTCAAACCTTTTTTTATGCTGTATTACGGTCTTTACGCTTTCATTAAGCTTCGTTACGCTTTGCCGCCGCTTTGCTCGCCGATTTAATTCGCCATCGATTCGGCGTCGGTGTGAACGTAGCATAAGCCACACCAACACGGGGTTGTTTTACATCAAAATAGCAATTTATTTAGAAATATAACACCATTATTTATCATTTCCGCATTTGGAACTAAATCGTATGTGTGAACAAGTGTTTGTATTTCCCTACGCTTACTACAATAATACAGTAATTACAATAGTCTGCAAAACTGTGGTTGCTTGCCTGTCTGAGCAGGTTCCAAAAAAAGGTAAGCAGGAAGATATATTTCCCTCTCAGCCACTGAACAGTGCGAATTCATAATTCATGAGAGTTTGACCAAGAACTAAAAGCCTCTCTCCTCTCGGACCAAAAAAAGCAGTTGACAATGACGGCCGCAGGGCAAACTAAAGTCCATCGGGTTGAGACAGTAAAGTTTACAGTGATCAAAGAACAGAAATACTCGGAAGAAGATGCCGACTTGTAGATGGCGCAGACATAAATAAAGAAATAAAATAAAGAAATAAATAAAACATGAGTGAAGGGAAATGCAAGGGTGAATTCAAAATATTTTACCGGGGGAAGAACAGGTTGCCATTTCAAACACATATCCCCAAGATGTTATTTGTGCCACGAGAGAGTATATGGAGCAAAACAGCCAACAGTCGCTGACTCATCCTTCCGACCAAGCTGCAGAAACCTGAACCAGCAATACCTCAACACAAAATGAATTTGGAGAGGGATTTGCAGGATGGATTTTAAACAAATCCCACCCCGCTGAATTTAAATGAAATGATTATTAAGAAGGGCAGATAAATAATCCTCCTCATACTTCTGAAAGTGTTGCAATTGTCATTTTGTTTCCGTCCCCTGTCCCTGTAAACACACTTCTGAGTGCAAGTCTACATGTTCCTGGCGCTACTTCAGTGGCAGCAGGCGATCATTAGAGCTCGTTGCTCCTGGCAGCCTGACGGGATTTGGCTGCTGTCTGGAAAGCCCCGAGCTCCGAGCAGCAGCCAATCCCCGAGGAGTACACACTCCTTGTGCAATCGCTGTTGCATTGTTTCAAGGCACTCGCTGCCTGGCTGGCAGGTAGGCGGGAGCACAGAAGGAAAGTGATTGGAAAGGGAGATGAGCAATGAGGCAGGGGGAAAAAAAGAAAGCGGCATATTTTTTTTTTCTTTCTTAGATTAAATACTTTTATGATAAGGATGTTGGAAATCTAAATCGATGCGCTGTGTTTACTATTCTTGTATAAAGAATACTTCCAGATACATTTTCTGCAAAGAAGTCATATCATATTGATTCACAGGGTATTTTTATTTTTTTCACAAACCTGATCGAAAAAAAAAAATTATGAAAAATGTTTGGAAAACAGGCTGACTGCAATAACTTTGCAACATGTTGTGACTTATTGCATTCAGGGGTTCGAAGGGGGCGCCACTTGTGCATTCAGCAACAGTTAAATAGGGTTCTGAACAATAACAAATGACGTGAAAGTTGCTCCTTATCGTACCTACAGATGTACTGCTTTTATATAAGGGTTACACTTCACATGTGAGGAATTTAACACAACATGAAAGAACAACAATTAAACAACCACAGGTCAAGTTGATCACTTCTTCAGTGCAGTTGGAGTTCACAGAAAAATTTATTCCAAAATATAATTCCCTATTTTCGGGGGGAGGGGGGTACAAAACCCCCAAAACAAACAATTATATATCAGATATTTGCTCAGTGGACGAGTGGTCAGCGCACAGGCCACACAGCTACAAGACCAAGGTTAGATTCCCCCCTCGGGCAACTCTCAATCGCGACTCCAAATTGTCCATAGGTATGAATGTGAGTGGTAGAAAATGAATGAATGAATATAATTCCTTATTTTGGCGGGTGGGGGTCCAAAACCCCCAAAACAAACAATTATACATCACATATTTGGACAGTGGATGAGTGGTCAGCGCACAGGCCACACAGCTACGAGACCAAGGTTAGATTCCCCCCTCGGGCAACTCTCAATTGTCGACTCCAAATTGTCCATAGGTATGAATGTGAGTGTGAATGGTTGTTTGTCTATATGTGCCCTGTGATTGGCTGTCGACCAGTCATGGGTGTACCCCGCCTCTCGCCCGAAGACAGCTGGGATAGGCTCCAGCACCCCCGCGACCCACGTGAGGATAAGTGGTAGAAAATGAATGAATGAATATAATTCCTTTTTTTTGGCGGGTGGGGGTCCAAAACCCCCAAAACAAACAATTATACATCACATATTTGGACAGTGGATGAGTGGTCAGCGTACAGGCCACACAGCTACGAGACCAAGGTTAGATTCCCCCCTCGGGCAACTCTCAATTGTCGACTCCAAATTGTCCATAGGTATGAATGTGAGTGTGAATGGTTGTTTGTCTATATGTGCCCTGTGATTGGCTGTCGACCAGTCATGGGTGTACCCCGCCTCTCGTCCGAAGACAGCTGGCATAGGCTCCAGCACCCCCGCGACCCATGTGAGGATAAGTGGTAGAAAATGAATGAATGAATATAATTCCTTTTTTTTTGGGGGGGGGGGGTCCAAAACCCCCAAAACAACAATTATATATCACATATTTGGACAGTGGATGAGTGGTCAGCGCACAGGCCACACAGCTAAGAGACCAAGGTTAGATTCCCCCCTTGGGCAACTCTCAATTGTCGACTCCAAATTGTCCATAGGTATGAATGTGAGTGTGAATGGTTGTTTGTCTATATGTGCCCTGTGATTGGCTGGCGACCAGTCCAGGTTCTTGCCTGAAGACAGCTGGGATAGGCTCCAGCACCCCCGAGACCATCGTGAGGATAAGCGATATAGAAAATGTATGGATATTTAATGAGATGCCTATTTACCAACTGTAACAATTCTACTGCGCTGAATAACGTAGTGTCTTCATAGGCGGTGCTTTGCCAATTTGCCCAGGAGAAAATGACATGACGATGTGACATCTGCATCTCATATTTCCTCATTCCTTAGGACATGTCCTGTCATAACCCATTATGATCCAGCTGCTCCGGGAATAAAACAGGTCCTGACAGACTAAAGATGAATTCAGATGTAACCACCCTGCCCGAGATTTCATGGTGATAGGAACTGTCGCTCAAAGTCCACTTCTTCCTTGCGCTTAACACATGTTTAACTCCGAAAGCAAGACTATATTTCTTCCTTAATGGCTGTCTTCATCACATATACCGCCATGTTGGATTTCACCATCCACCTGGGTCTCCTTGCTGTTGGAAGCCCACAAGTGAAGTGTTTGTTTGCTTGACATTACCAAATCAGATGGGCTAATGTTAGAAGTGTTATAATTGCATAGATTGGATGTGGCGGTCTTGTTTGCCCTTGTCTTGCCACTCTTATTTTTATCAGGACATGCCCTGGAGCGACTGGTTTGTTAGGCGCTAATGGTAGCAAACATCAAATTACGGCTGGCACAATTGAGTTAATGTTTCGAAAAAAATAAAAATAAAAAATACCACCTATCCTCTCGCATGGCAATGTTTTGGTACCAGATTCTGAACTCTTCCAGCTTAAAGCAGAGCCAAGCATTTTTTAATAGCCGTGCTGCAATTCACCCTTGAGTTAACTTGTCAAGTAAGTGCTGGAAAGTGGTTTCAATTGATGTTGTTTTGACTTTCTGAGGCGTTAAGTATTCCCCTACCTTTAGTTCCTGGTGAATGTCTGTTGATGAATTAAATTCCAATTTGTGCTCATCAGGCTGAAGCCCCAGTGAATTTTGTTGAGATGAATGATTATGGTAGCACAAAAGGAGTCTATTTCCCTGGTGCTGTTTACTGTACCTGTGTGTCCTTGACGGAAAAAAGAAGAAAGCCCCATTAGATATATGTCAGTGTAAGCATAACACTGTGAATATCAATCATATTAAAAAATACAACTCAAGGAATATTAACTACCACGGGTGTAATGGTGAACAGTATATGTACGTAAAGCTTCGTACCGATTCAAGTTAAGAACAGGAAGTGTACATCTGACATTGTGATGGACCTCCACAAGTCTGAAAATGTCATACATGCGTACAGAGGTGGGTATTTAGTGGGACAAAAACGACCTAGAAATTTATTGCCAAGGATAATTCACAGCCTCCTGTCATTAAAGTATCTTGTTTTTCATTCAACATTGTTCAGTTCAGCTTTAGAACGGGTCTTCCAGCTGGAACTAATTGTGGCACTTCAGCCAACAAGGAACTTCCATTTATGAAAAATAAAATAACAATTCACACTAGCTAATCAAACTGTTACTTTTGCACTTGAACTGTCTGCAAGAGAAACATTGTAAACCAGGACTGTCCACAATGTAGCCTTGTTATTCATGACATTTGTCATTCAACATTCACGACCGCCCGAAAATTGTAGGATTTTTAGTCAAATTAAAAAAATATTTTTTTTTGCTTTTAACTCAGCATTATTTTGAATCATTGTTTGATTATGTTATATACAGTATCTTGCCAAAATGCAATGTCATGTCATTGTCCTGTTTTGTACTTATGTTTATGTAAAGCCATTAGTTTTTACCTGTATTTGTGGTTCAAGGGGTCTACATACTATAAAGTTGGTATGGTTGATTATTTAATACAGGTAAAACGTCCAGCATACAGTATTACCACTGTTAGAAACCCAACACCTTTTACATGTTTATGTATTTCCTAGTTGTGTCTGTATCTGCCAGCAGAACACAAAAGCTAAACAATGTTATGTTTTGCATTTTGTACTGAAAATGAACCAAACTACACTCTTACACCCCTATTAATTACTCATTAACACCCCTAAAATGCATGTTTATGTTGAATTCTTTTAAAACCATAGTTCTGTGTGTAGAAATGATCCTTTTGAACTCGTTCCTGGGTGTACTGCGAAGGCAAACATCCACCAAGTATTGGGTTGTAGACAAGTGCAGGCTCTTGATTAAGAATTTATAATGTTAGAACTAAGGGTAGATGGGGCCCACGTAACAGGGGACGCTAAACAAAACAAGCCAGTGCCAAAGATGGCATGGCGCCTCTCCTTGAGCACATGAATAATGAAGCGGAGAAAAACGCTACATTCTGTTGTCACACCACAGCAGTAAACAGACAATTAACACAACAAGTCGAAAACATGAGCGTAGAAGCACCGAGTGGAAGGAGGTGTAGTCATGCAGCTTTGAAATGTGTTTATTGTTACAAAACTCCTTAAATTGATATTTTCCAGGCAAAGCCATGTCAATACTTGTTCCCTTGTTTGCGGGGGATATGTTCCCAAAATAAGTGAAATCCACAAAGTAGTGTATTCAATGGTCTCTCTTGCCTTTTTTTAATTCAAAGTTCTGGCACTTGCAACTTTTTTACAACATATTTAATGAAAAAAACTGCAAAGATTTGTCTGAAACTGAAATACGCAGTCCGCCTCAATGCCTCATTAGCCATTGGTGCTACGAAGAAAAAAAAAAAACACACACATAATAAAGACGATTAAAGAATTTCCTGGCCAGAATCTATTTATAGCATCTCAGCTCTAAGCGAACCCCTATACATCCTCCAGCAACTGAGTTTGTTTGGATTCCGCAGACTAGTTCATTAGTCGCACTGTCCGACCATGAAAGTGTACAGAAACTGAGACATTTTTAGGCAATAGGATTTGTCGAAAAATGATTCCACTGTATGATTATCAAACTTTTTACTGCCAAAATTTCAGTGCTTACACTATATTTCTGTTTTAATTGACAGAAATGGAAGGTAAATTATTTCCAAAATATAATACTGTGGAACCTTGGTTAGCATCATGAATCCATTCTAGAAGGTCAGACTCAAACAGAAACATACGAAGTTTTCACTCGAAGTTTTTTCCATAAGAAATTATATGAATCCAATTAATTCTTCCCCTGAAAGCCAAAAATGTTAACATAAAACACATTTTTATTGTTCTACGTGCATTTTGAAATACATATAAATGACAATGAAATGATGAATTTAGATTTAGCATCACTTGGATTTTTTTCTGATGAAGATAGCGATGTGGCAGCGAGATCAACACAGACACCACCTTTGTGTTTTTTTTAATGCAATAGTGTTTGTCACTTTCGTTATCAAGATGTTGGCACTTGTACTTGTTGCGTAACTTTTAATTAACAAAGAACTACAATAAACCTCTGATGACATCATAGACGAGAGACTGTTTCTGTGTATTAGCAAGCCACTAACAAGGACATTTTGTGGTCAAAATATTTTTATTTTTATTTTTATTTTTATTTTTATTTTTATTTTTATTTTTATTTTTATTTTTATTTTTATTTTTATTTTTATTTTTATTTTTATTTTTATTTTTATTTTTATTTATTTTTATTTGTTTTGACCTCATTGAGAGGTCAAAATACTTTAAGAACACAGTTGCACTATATTAATAACATGACAAGACGTATTCAAATCGTATGCTAAATGGAAGATGTACGCAAACCAAGACAATATTTCAGTTAAAGGTTTTTTTTTAAAGTGGGTCCAAATTTAGCATGTTCTGAAATAAGTGCTTCGGCTTGTGCATCGTATGACTTTCAGTACGGCAATTTACCCTGATCTCAGGTCAGGCTTTTTGCCTGCTCAGGGGGGTCCGAATGACAAAGTGACAACACTAAAGATTCAGTGCAAGGAAGGATTAGAATCTTGTCGCCTCTCGGGACATTGATCGACAGTACCTGTTAACTTACACTTTCCTGTTTGGGGCATTTATCTCCAGCCACTGGAGTGTTCCTGGGCTTAGATTGGCAGCTTTAAAAAGAGCTTTAGCTGTGAATGAGACGGTAGTTGTGATACATTGTGGCCTTGAGCAAAGAGACGGTGGGTGGAACAAGTTAGGTTAAGTCTTGGAGCTATGGACTTATAGGCTGGGGTTCCCACGGGGACCTGACAAAGGTCAATGATGTTTGGGAACACATGAGGAGGCACTCGTGTGTTGTCCATCTCACCACTGTCCAGGGACCGGGGAGTGAGGGCGGTCTAGAGAAGGTCACGGAGATAAGGTGCCGTGTTATTTGTTGCAATGATAGCGAACTGCTGCATTTACTGCTGCATCAACGGGGGGGCCTTTATGAATAGTGACAATTTTTAGAGGAGGGGGGGATGGCTTCTTCACATACTGCCAATTGTTTCTTTGGCCCATTTTAAAGATGGACCAGTTAATTTGTGCCATTTTATTATTTGAAATAACAAAACTGACGTGTTGTAACAAGCTGTTTTATTTAACTTTCAGGAATCCATCCATCCATTTTCTATACCACTTATCCCCATTAGAGTCGTTCAAGTAGGCTGGATTCTATCCCAGCTGTCTTTGGGCAAGAGGCGGGGTACACCCTGGACTGGTGGCCAGCCAATCACAGGACACATATAGACAAACAACCATTCATACTCACATTCATACCTATGGACAATTTGGAGTCTTCAAATAGGATCCATCCATCCATCCATCCATCCATTTTCTATCGCGCTTAACCTCACTAGGGTCGGGGATACAAACCCATGATCTCCTAACGCTAGCCACTAGGCCACCGTGCGGCACCTTGGAATAATGTAGGAGGTTATCACTTGACCCAATTGTATTCCATTTAATCATTATCATTCAATTGATGAACAATTAGACCAGACCACAGTACAAACACCACAGAATGTCATTAGTTATTTTTATTTTATTTTATTTTATTTTATTTTATTTTATTTTATTTTATTTTATTTTATTTTATTTTATTTTATTTTATTTTATTTTATTTTATTTATTTTATTATTTTTTAATTTTATTTATTTTATTTTTTATTTTTCTTTTCTTTTGTTTTCTTTTTTTATACCAGTTTCTTGATACAAGTCTACAGCATGTATATAAAAGCTAATATATAAAAGTATATAAAAGTGCACATAAGGTTTGCAGAGTTTTCCTTTGATACTGGTTTTCGGGTTTGGATGGTCATTGAGTCGCCCCCGAGTGATGCCAGCTTTGTTGTTTAAAGGACAACAGTCAATGCCCGCTACACCTCATCTTATTCAAGTCTCACTCTCGTCTCCGCGGAGGCTGTAGGTTTGCAGCTTACATTTGAGGGAGCTCATCTGAAGAAACACGGCACAATTGCCACCATGGACTCAGTGAGCTGCAATAACATCCTCCTGCCCGGAATGATTAATCAGGGATTTGGCTGACTTGATGCGGAACGAGTGCAAATGCAGATTTTTCACTTCCTCTGTTTCACAGGTTGGGCCTTTTGGAATCGTCGACTCTCCTGTCTCAGGGAGAATACATCCATAGCGAAATTCATTACGTACTACTGCACACTGTATTAAAAGAGCAGTATCAAAATGCAGTTTGGATTGTTTGTAGGGTGTAACCTCGATACATCATGTTGAGAAATGCTCCAAACATTTTGGTGAGGCCAAAATACTAAGAAACACACAGTAATATGATAAATAACCCAGAGGGTTAGTATTAAACTGGGTAAAAAATTACTTTGCAAATATCTGGTGCTTAAATATATCTTGTGGTGTACCTCAGAGGTCAATATTGGGTGCAAAATTGTTCAGCCTTTGGGAAGTCGTAAGACTCAAGTGTGATTATTTAATTTGAGGTATTTTAAAGAATATTTTTTCTTTTTTATCTTATAAAACTTACTTATTTTTCAATCTCACTGAAACAATACCATAACAACGATGTGTTTGTGTCCATGTTAGCTTGTGATGACTGTTTAGTTGGAGTGGTTTATTTCTTTTTTTTGTACTGGACGATGGAATCTGGGTGACTAGGGGGATGGGACTAGATACTAAGTAGACTTCTTCCCACTCCCTTTCGAACATGTGTACATTTATACATACATAGGTATTTTTATTTGTATTGATTTCGGTTGGTTTGTTGTGCTTTGGATGTTTGAAATAAAGACGAACAAAAAAACTATATATACGTAAATCACAGAATGGACAGGAAATAATTTAGCAGAGACCCGGGCCCTTGCCCATGACCGTACATGATGGAATAGACTGGTGGATTGTTCATCAATGCAGTGCCCTATGACCCTGCGGGGTAAGGGATTCATGATTACCTTAACCTGAGTATTGACCTCATGTAAACGTAGTGACTGACTACTTTGGAGTGTTTTTCCATGCTTAGAGGTTGCTCATTGAGAGGATAACGTGTAAAAGTGGTAAACTCACGTGTTGACACTTCACTGTGGACTGTGCTGTATTACATTTATCCACAGTATAATGATGTCACACTTACATTAAAGACATTACACAGACGGTAGAAAGCCATGGTGTACAATAAATGTATCTGCATACATATATTGGCAACATGCTGACAAACTGGCACTATGAAGGATTGCACAATCGGAAAATCAAAGCTCGGCTCTCCGTAGCATCATCTCAGCTTTCTTGCCTGTATTTGATTAGGAAATGTGCAAACCTTAATCATATCGAGAAAAAAAAACAGTTGAATGGCAATGTTTTAATTTTATTTGAGCATGCATCATAAAAATCGCAGTTCCACATGTCCAAAAGGAGCAGGAAGAAGCAAAGCTTATTTAATCCTACTGCCCATCTCAGCAAATACATGTATTCAAGTCCTGTCTTCCAAAGGTAGTCTTTGCCAGTTGAAAATGACACGATAACATAACACAGTGGTAATATACTTGTCAAAGTTTTTATCACTATCTGTCAGGTTTAAACCCCAACACTTGTAAAAAAAAAAAAACACTGCCTGTACAAAGGAAGACACAGAGAGGTGAGTTTCTTTTTACTTGCAAGGAGAGTGATGGAGACTGCACAGTTACAATCCTCCTACCAACTCTGAGACAGTCACCTTTCTCCTCGCATTTTATTCAGTTAGGAACGCCCTAGTTACACGAGATTTCAACTGATAAGGGAAGGGGGGTTTAACTATTCCAGTTGAAACCGGTTCTTTCGTACAACATGTTATCCATTGTGTGTGGGTATCTCCTCCTTGGCATGTGATCTTCTGGAGACACTCACACACACACACACACACACACACACACCCTATGAGGTCACATCTACTTCTGACCCGTGCAGCTATGTACTCTCGAGGGTATGATAAAACTATCTGCTAAGAGAATGTTCTGTCACGTTCTATTTTCTCTAATCATGATATACACCATAAGTGCAAGCGTCACAGCATTAATCTTACTTTGCTATGTTTGTAGGTCATAAGAAAATAGGGCATAAGAATATAGTAAAAATAGGTCATAAGAATATAGTAAAAATAGGTCATAAGAATATAGTAAAAATAGAATAACTTTATGTACAATTCTTCCAACACTATCATAATAATCAGTATAAATAAACATTACAGATCATAGTTAGAATAATAGGTGAGGACTGGGCTGAAACTCAAATCTGAACCCCCAATGTCACTTCCTGAAGTTTTGTACAGCAACATACATGCACAAGTCTTATCCATGTCTGTTATTGTGTGTACTACTATGTTGGGTAATAAGATTTGGGTAATAAGAGTGTAAAGGTGGCTGCACCGACATACAGTAACAGTGATATTTCATTGTGTTTGATTATCCACTTTGAAAAGCATAACCCAAACAAAACAGCAATTCCTTTCACATCAACAAGCAATTTATCAAATTGTGATCTCCTCCATGACCTCTTTAAAGTCACGGAAACAAGTCGTTAAAGTAATTCGCCTTGAGCAGAAGAGCATTAAGTGACCGCATTGACTTTTAAATGAATATGAGGTCAACGAAAAGAGCAGATCTTTGTATCTTCAGCAACACCACCGTTGCTGTAATGATGCCTTGATGATTTGGCTACCCTCCTCTGAAGTGAGTGACTGAGGCACTCTGGCCGCCATTTAGTTGACCAATTAGCTCCCCACCCTGTGATTGATGCATGTGATGCGGTGCGGCGAGATAGCTGTTAGCTGTAGCCACTCAGGCTGGTGGCAGGCTCTTTAGTCTCGTGAAAGTTGGGCAGTGGAAGCTTGGGGTCAAGGACTTTAGACGCATTAGTTGATGGTGTCACTTAAGGCTGAGGACAATGGTAATGAGCTTGTTGATGTGAATCGCTTCAACTGATGTCATCATTATCACTGCAGCATCCTTCTTTAGTCGACTGGAGTGAGCCAGTGTGGAGGAGTAATGCATTTCTATATCTTACATTTGATTTGTTTTATCTGGTAGTTACTGTAAGTCATAAACGTTATAAAAACATAAGTCATTCTCACACATGTTAAGAGACAACAGATCATGGTACATTTTCACAGTAAAGAATCCAATCTTCTCATCGATGTTGATAGGTTGCCATAGACATTTGGCTGGGTTATGTAGAGAACCAAGCAATAGCCTTCTTAGAACACGCCAATCAAACACAAACAATCAGTCAAATAATCATTTCCGACAATTTGCAGATACAAAAAACTTTGTTTTCTAAATCAGTGCTTAATAAAAAGTCTGAAACTGTGTCTTGATCTGTGTATTATGTAGATGCAGCTTAGAGATTGTACACCAAATAAGGAAGAAATGTGAAAATCTGGATGGTTGGGTTAGGGTTAGGGTTAGGGTTAGGGTTAGGGTTAGGCTAACCCTAACCCTGACTCAGCTGGTGGAGGAAAGAGCAGTGTATTTTCCTGAAGTTGTCACAGCAAGTCACTTTGGATGTGATTTGGCTTTTTTACTTCTGATGTCCTTCCTGACATTCCATTGATTGGAGGATCAGCACTGGACAGCTCCTATGGAGGCCGCAGCATTCATTCATTCATTCATTTTCTACCGCTTTTCCTCACGAGGGTCGCGGGGGGTGCTGGAGCCTATCCCAGCTGTCTTCGGGCGAGAGGTGGGGTACACCCTGGACTGGTCGCCAGCCAATCACAGGGCACATATAGACAAACAACCATTCACACTCACATTCATACCTATGGATAATTTGGAGTGGCCAATTAACCTAGCATGTTTTTGGAATGTGGGAGGAAACCGGAGTACCCGGAGAAAACCCACGCATGCACGGGGAGAACATGCAAACTCCACACAGAGATAGCCGAGGGTGGGAATTGAACCCTGGGGGCCGCAGCATGTACAACTACATTACCGTCACCATTGCTATCAACTACTAACAACGTGTTTTTACTATACTCTATATATACATAAGGTGGTTTGTACTATGATGTTACGATGTTTCTTGGGTATGGCTGCGCTCCCATAAATCCAAATCGATTTTATGTTGGCAGTCCCTCGAGAACTAGTTACAGCGCACAAGGTGCAGTCCATTATATCGCCCAAGCGGCAGTCCGCCAATCAAAAGGAAAACTCCACAAGAGATACTCCCACAAGTACTGTAGACTCTTTTGGTCCCAACTGCTGTCATGACCATCATTATAAGGATAACGATGATTGAATGCTAATGAATTATAGAAGGTAATAGATTCCATAAGTAGATCCGGGGGGAGAAAAGGAGGTTTTCCTTGGACAATATTTTAAGACCATCACCAAGGATAAAGATCGCATCCTTGAAACATGTCAAATAAAAATTGCTCCTATTCAATTTTGTTCAGCATCCTGTGTGACTGGTTTAGATGCTAATATCTGTATTATTATGACTATACTAAAACTTGCGTCCATGAGCAGAACTTGTGTGTAAACCAAGGACCTCCTGTATTGATCCATTTGCTTACCTTGGACAGCTGCTGATAAAATGCCAAGCTTTTTACCGCACACAGTATGCCTCTCAGCTGACGCATTAGTGGGGAAAAAAAATATTATACCCACTCCGCTTCATCACGACTCTGACCTTCTTCATTTTCATGCTCATTTTGAGAGGCGTTCAGATTCATTGATGTGTGTGTTTCATTGATGTACAAGTGACAAGTGGAAAACCAGTCAGGGTTCCTTTTAACCTACACAGACATCAGCATTAGATGGAGATTTGACTTTGTTGTTGTATTTTCTTCAAGACTTTGGTGCGTACCAGGCAGGAACCATTTCTAATGTCTCTACATCTCGGTTGCAATTCTCGTTATGAGCATGCCTATCAATATTATCAGAGAACTGTCTATCTGAGTGATCATTTTGTTGGGCTGATGGCTTTGATTGAGAAATACAAGCATCTTTTCACACACACACACACACACACACACACACACACACACACACACACATGCACAGACACAGTGAGTCATTTGGCTTTGGTCCCACTGTAGCTGCCGGAGGGTTGGAGTTGACTACAGAGGGGACCTTCATTGATCAAAACATGAATGGGGGGAAGGGGGGGGACTGAACCGCTGGAGCAAGCTGACTATGGCAATACTTGAAGAGATCGATTATAGGGATGTGAAATCGACGCACAAGAGCACTCCAATAAATCCTCCATCCTATGCTTGCTTGTGGTGAAGAGCATTTGATTTCGCAGCATGACGGAGGCTGAGATGCTTACACAGAAGGCAAAACAGCAGCTACATACATCAATTGTTATGGTTATGGATACATACAGTGCAGTCCAAAAAAATATTACATACCATGTGTAGTCCAATTTGACAAATTGACCACCAGCCAACAAGAGCTAATAGGGCTGAACTTTCATGTTCTTACATGAACATTGAAACCATGTAAAAAAAAACATGATTATGATTATTATTATTAAACGTGAAAAAAACATGATGATCCTTCATGATTACTCATGATTTACTCATATATGTCGCCATTTTACTCTCTCGGAGGGCAATACACCAACTTCTGTCTTCTTCATATTGGAGGAAAATATAACATTTGCCCCCTGCTGGGACAGAAATACATTGCCTACAAGTCAGAAATTCACACACAAGATGCATAAGACTTTGATCTGTAAATGATGTAAATTATGAATTATCTCACAGACACAATTGTCTCATCCATGCTAAAACCCCATAAATCCCATGATGTCATTTCCTAACACCAGAAAAAAAACATTTACACCAACATACTACATGAGTATGAGTGTTATTTATATCTTAGACGGGTTATTTTCTATTGTTGTGTCTATTATATTAGGGAATGTGAGTGTAAAGGTGACTATAGGGGTGTTATTTCATGTTTAGAGGGCTCTAATAATATTTAAAAAAGTATTCTGAAGGCTGTATACAAAAATATTTCATTTCTAAATAACAAATCTTACATCACATAACTTTACTTTTGGTGTATATATATTATATTGATATTGTAAGCATTATTTAAAAAAATCAACACTAATGCAGTACAATACAAATGATACCGCACATACATAAATAACTACACAAATGTATGTCAAACATTCATGCTGCAACATTACAATTGTACATTGCACTGATGCTATTAATTACGGACTGTTGATCCATTTGGTGGAAACGCAGTGAAGAAAAAAATGCACCAAATCTACTTACTCCGTTACAACTGTAAGCTCATTGTCCTGGCAGAATTCATCAGAACATCATCGCAGCGACAACTTAATATCAGGCTTAAAATGAGCTTAAGGTGTACAGTGCGATTCCGACTGTGCATGAGTGTCAGGAAAAATCTGCTTCTAGCTCCAAAATCCATGCGAGACGAGACAAGTAAGTGAGAATAGAGAAGAAGTTCAATTTAATACAACTTGCATGCAATACAACCGCAACAGACACATTTGAAGAAAATATCCGTGAGGTTACAGTAACCTAGACCTAGTTTATACTCCAGGTATAGTTCACCCCAGGGTATGTTTTCAATGTATACCACAGTATGAAAAAGTCACAGTTTCAAAACCACTAAAATTTCATATTGTTTCTATAATATGAGAGAAAGTGGAGTTTGTTTTATTTTTCAGATTTTATTTTATATTTTGTGGAGGCTGGCTGCAGGCTTCCACAGCGGTGCACACACACCAGGCTTGTGGAGGCACACACCACTTTATTCAGATACTGTGATCACATCCATGGCTTGGTGTGACATTTATTGTTTTTTTTTTTGTTTTTTCGAGCTCTCAGCACTCTTAATGGAACCGATGACCACCCATCTGAAATTATAATAGACACAAAGAAACCGCAGACAGGAAATAGTACGCTGAATTGCCTTGGAGTGAGTGTCTCGTTTTTACTTGCGAGTTCATCATCAATCCAGTGATATCTAGATGACCACCAAAGCCATGAGACTTTCATTTGAAGCAGCCAAGGATTAGCGGGAATGAATTAATATGGTAAAAAGAAGCCATAAA
The DNA here is from genome assembly GCF_030265055.1 of Doryrhamphus excisus. Lineage (NCBI taxonomy): Eukaryota > Metazoa > Chordata > Actinopteri > Syngnathiformes > Syngnathidae > Doryrhamphus > Doryrhamphus excisus. The sequence continues at coordinate 1,692,474 of NC_080467.1, forward strand.
TATACAGCCTTTCCTCCGCCTTTTCATTCCGCTTTAATGTGTTTCCCACATCTGCTGGATGTGCCCTGCCCACACCCACGGGTATTTTTCCAAGCAAAAACTTGACTTCCGCATTGAAAAAAGCAGAACAGTGGATATGTGGATAGCCGCTGTTGCCTCAAAGCGGGTTTCGATAATGTGCCCGCCAGTGCCTTTCAAGATTAGCACTATCGGAAACGGATGGACTTAAGTTGCAGAAAAGCATAATGGCATGCATTGCTGACAAGTCACTGAATGAATTGCTGATATAATATATTTTATATTTATATAATATATTTTATGTAAAATAAAATATATTTTATAAAATATAAATATATATATTTTATATTTATATAATATATTTTATATAAAATATATGAATATTTTAATAATATTTGGAAAATATGCACACATTTTTTGCTTCATAATTTTTTTTGTTGCTGTCAAGAAATAATGGAGTGTTATCGCACTTATAAAGCATTCAGTGTACATTATTATATTTAATTTGATAAATGCTAGATGATTATGCACTAAAATACATTTATTTTGCTAAGATACACATTAATATCACACTGACTTGCTATGATTATCTGCTCAAAGCCTTTTGTTTCCACAACAAGTCCTCTACAAGCTTACAGCCAATCACAGGGCACATATGGACAATTTGGAGTCGCCAATTAACCTAGCATGTTTTTGGAATGTGGGAGGAAACCGGAGTACCCGGAGAAAACCCACGCATGCACGGGGTTCAAACATAGAAACTCCACACAGAAATGCCCAAGCTGAGAATCAAACACAGGTCTTCCCGATCGCCTGACTGTCAGGCCAACATACTAACCACTCGTCCACCGTGCGGCCTCTCAAAGAACTTGTCTTATCTATTTTGGAGCCAGCACTTGATTCTTTTTCTTGGCCATTTTGCTTCCACAACCACCAAACCGACAGGAGTCTGTTTTGAATTATATTCTTGCACTCTGACCAATATCTGATTGCATCTTGCATTATCATTAAATTGTTTTTTTACATTGTAAAGAATCCATAAAGTATGACACTGCATGTTTGTTTGGCATTGGCACTGACCATTTCACCGGTGGGAAGACTCGGGTTTCACTGGTTGCTTGTTTGGCAGAAATACTTCAATACTTGAATATGAAGTTGAAAAACAGGAATAAATTAAATCGACCTACCTCTAAAAATACAGTTTCATTGTTTTAAACTTTAGCAGCGATCTTTAAAAATGAGATTAAGGAAGTGGTTAATCAGGTTGCAGCCATCTCTCTGTAGTACATGATGTCAACTTCCATTTGATTCAAGGAGCTCGGTTCCATATAGTCATCATGCATATTCATGGACTTATGGTAAAGGTGCTCACCATATAAGGACCCGATCGCTCTCATCCGCTATTGTGGAGCTTCATAGAAAGGTTGCCATGGTGATACTTGGCCAGTGCCAGCCATACAATACTGCCAGTGAATCACATCAATCACGGCAGCAAGGATTGTGAACCATGTTTTTCCCTCATTATACAATCTTTTTAAATATCACATGTTTAGGAGACAAATCGTAAATCGGTCACGTACTTGCATGTTTGTGCAACAATGACTGGGTGACTTGTTGATTGCACATTTTTGCCGATATTATGACGGCAGCCATGGTTCAGGACCTGGCAATTTTAGAAATGATCCACACACAATAAGCCCAGTGCCCTGAAATGTAATGTGATGATGCAATCTCGTAGCACGGAGCAATTCACGCTCATTTCACTTCTGAGCTGAATCTCAAATTACAATCTGAAAAGGCCCAAAGTGATGACCGTTTGTTTTCTAGCTCAGCCACACACACAAACCCAGCTGCTGAAGTTGAATACGTCATTTCCACAAAATGTGTCTGTCATAATACACTCGGGATAAAAATTTTAAGAGTAGTTAAAAATTGCAAAAATTTACATTTTGTAATTTTGGAGCTGAAGGAGGCAAAAAAGCAAAACATTGGAGTGAGACGAAAACGATTTTTTTTGCAAACAACCCATCCATCTTCATCTATCCTCACCAGGTGTCTTCAGACAAGAGGCGGGGTCCACCCTGGACTGGTGGCCAGCCAAACCCAGGGCACATATAGACAACCATTCACACTCACATTCATACCTATGGACAATTTGGAGTCGGCAATTAACCTAGCATGTTTTTGGAATGTAGGAGGAAACCAAATTCAAAACCGAACTCGAACTCGACTGTATGGCCTACATGCTAACCACTCGGCTACCGTGCGGCCAAACAACCATCAAACTCAAATAGACTGATCAAGTTCAAGACCATTGCGAAAATAAACATAAAAAATGTAAACGCCACTAAAGTAGAACATTTTATTATTATTAGTTTGGAGTTTTTTTTATTCAAAAAAATGACTCGGTCACCTCAAAAATCGGTTCGGGCATGCTTGATGCCAGTGTTTACAGGAAGATAGTGGGAATGTTGCACCAGCTTCATGGAGATTATCCACTTTTGGAAGTGATGTCCATTTTCCTCCCTTGCCGTCATCCTTTGGTTCAAAGACGGAAAGCTTTTTTGCCGTTGACCTCAAAAGATCATGATTGTGTGAACATAGAAATGACATTCAATCTACATCTTTCAACGTCTAAGATGCTTTTCGCATTGTAATTTCTGCCGTTGTCTAAGAAAGGCCAATTCCACTTCCAAGAAAAAATGTTGTTATTGAAGATCAGGCGGGAACAATTTATGATTATGAGATGTGCACAGCAATTCAGGATTTTAACACCAGGGAAGTCAATGTAATACCATTCATGATGACTAACAGCATTTAAAAAAGGTGACTTTGTTCTGGAAATCCCTGGTGAAAGTCATCCGGTCTCGCTGTAGCACCTGAGTCTGGTGTGTCTTCTATAATACCAGACAGTCTTGGGTGTTGAACTTGGCACCCGTGTTCTGCCTTTCCACTATTCCCTTTCACAGAGTTACACCTCAGATACTACAGGACCGCCGGAGCTGGCAAATTCAACTTCAACCCTCCCATTCAGTATCGATGCTAATCAGGCAGAACAACAATCTAGGAAAAAGCAGCCAATCACAGCTTTAAAAGGCAATGTGGGAGGGACTTTAATGATATCGAAATTACAATTAGAGGTCAGGAACATCACTGAGTACAATATGTTATATATGGATGCCTTTTGATTATGTCCTATTTATGTCACTCATCAAGTGCAAACCACCATCCAAATTTATGCAAGTTATGCAAATACAGAATACCTTGTTTATCACTGTTTATTCATTTCACAACTGAAGTGAAGTACGTTTTCTTATACAGAAATTTAATATTTTTGTAGTTGGAGCATAGAAAACCTTTTTACATTTTTTCATTTCATTCTAACATGTTTTAACAGAATTAGAGCCTGCTATACATAAAGTAACACCCCTATAGTCACCCTTACACTTGCATTTCCCAATATAGTAGCCATAATAAGATCAATTAAGCCATTTAAAACATAAATATGATTTGTGCTTGTATTTGCTGCTGTAAATGTGTTCCAATGCTAGCGGAGTTGAGTAGGGGGAGGACAGAAAGTTATAGAGTTGAGTTTCATTTAGCCCTTTTTATGCTTTAATGCTTAAATTATTAATAATATTTCATTAATATGCCTATTGTATGCTGATAATATACCATATTCAATCCCAAAACAGCATTCTTGATGTATCATGTATTTTGGAAGCCACAAAAATGACACAAAATGTTATTAATATAGACTATAGTCTTTCATTTCCTCCACCACAGTATTTCTCTTTACTCTTTGCCCTGAACGCAGCACAGGATTCTCTTGTTTTAAAGGCACGCCTCCTTTCTCTTTGTACGTCACAAATATACGCTGTAACGTTATAATCCACAATGCTCTTACTGCTGTCCATCTGTTGCAGCCGAGCGCATGTTTTTTATGCGGCACACGCCTTTGACGTCACCGTCTGAGTCAGAGCCGCCTGAGGAGCTGCAGCACAGCTCTGTCCGTCCAAAGCAAACAGCCCAAATTCTCGTGTCAGTTCTGCTCACTCGGTTCCCCCCGCACAACAGAGCACCACCCGTCTAGGGGAAAAGTTAGTTTACCTCCCGAACTGTCACTTGTTTGTCATGGTCAGTGTGTCTTTTTAAGTGTATTTGTGCTGACGGGACTGTCCTTGATTACAACAAAAAGAATGCAAATCTCCCTTTGTGATTGTCAGCGGTTCTGCAGGCCAAATCTCAGCAAGCTGCCCATTGTGCCCGTGCAAATAAATATTATTATTATGTTTTATTTTTTCTATAATGACCCACAGGGGGTTGTTGAAACTTCCCTTCATCAGCATCTCTTTGAATGAAGGTTTGATGATAATGCGACGTTCCCAAGGTGGTTTCTTGCCTTCCCACAATCACACTATTGTGTTTTTGCATGCTGCCTGTTTTGTAGCATTCTCTAAAGCAGTGCATTAAAAACGGATGTAGAGGATGGAGACGAGGGGGTGGATGAGAGTCTGCAAAAAAGAAAAACCAGAGAGGACGTATGGGTGTGTGTGATTATGGTCACCAAGGTTACAGCACGAGATCTTTGAGGAAGGACAGGAGGTTGGTTAGCCGACGAAATAAGCTGTGAAGTGGGATGAGGTATTAAAGGGTTCATAAAATGGGGCTCAAGCAGGGGAAAAACAGTTCCAACTGGGACCTTTTGAAATCCAATGCAACATGTCGAGGTAATGCTTTATAAATATTAGAGAATGGTTCTTTTTTTCATCCATGTCTTGACCATCACAGATGCAAAAATCCTTCTCAGTTCTTTTACTGTCCAGTAATTCCTTGTTTTCCACCTGGTAATTGGTTCTAGACCTATCCGTGGTAAGTGAATTTCCGCACAGTAGGATTTCTGATTTAGAAATCAAATATTTTTGCTGTTTAATTCAGTGTTTTTAACATTATTAGAGCCCTCTTGGCATGAAATACCACCCCCATAGTGACCTTTACACTTGTATTACCCAATTTAGTGGACATCATAAGAGAAAATAAGTCATTTAAGACATAAGTCACACTTGTACTTGTGTGTGTTGCTTTAAGTATTTTCCGGTGCTACAGGACAGGAAATGACATAGAGGGTTAAGAGTCGAGTTTTAGCTTGGCGTGGGTCACGACCCCAACAGTAGCCCATGTTAGGGATTATTTTGTCTGTTGTGAGATAATTCAAATTTGTAATAGCCATTTGTTCATTTAGCCATGCTTTGAAATTCTTAATTTAAGAAAAAATATATGCTTTAATATGCATTTTTTGACCAATAATCTGCCATTTTAAACCAAAAAACAGCATGATTTACTACTGTAAAATTTTTTGAAAAAACGTAAGAGCGAAGATTTGAAATTCGAAGCAAGTCATGGTGAGTGACGACTTCATTGTCTGTTTTTCAGCGGTGTTGGGAAGGCAGGCCGCCAACTGTTCAGAGGCGAGAACCATGCACTGTAAATTCGCAAGGACCGCCTGTCTTTATTACTGCTCCGCGTTGTCGGATGGAAATCAATAGCTTTTACAGATTCAGTCAATGAGGAAACGTAATAGCCAAAAGGCCATGTTTGAAAATCATCACCAGCTCTGTAGACACGGTGCTTGTAATCTGGAAGAATCGTGCTTAAGCACATGCTTGCTCACCGCTGAAGAATTATTGTGGATCAAAATAATCCATCCTTGAGATAGTCTTTAAACGGTATAAATGTAAACAATACAGAGTGTGTTGGATTAAAACCATTGAAATGTTGACTTTGCATTTATTTCAGTTTGTTATTCATTGTGACGATCTGGCCAATAGGCAGCCACAAACATATGAGCAATACAGTAATGCCTTGTCACGTTTGTGCCTTCACTCTATCAAGTTTTTTAATAGATTAATTCATAAATCATCACTGTTTATTTGTTAAAAATATGCGTATTTAAGCAAATTAAATATTTATTCATTCAGTCATTCCGAGTTCTTGAGTTCAATTCCACCCTCGGCCATGTCTGTGTTTTCTCCGGGTACTCCGGTTTCCTCCCACATTCCAAAAACATGCTAGGTTAATTAGCCACTCCAAATTGTCCATAGTGAGTGTGAATGGTTGTTTGTCTATATGTGCCCTGTGATTGGCTGGCCACCAGTCCAGGGTGTACCATGCCTCTCAACCGAAGACAGCTGGGATAGGCTCCAGCACCCCCGCAACCCTCGTGATGATAAGCGGTAGAAAATGAATGAATGAATGAAAACATAAATATAGACATTAAAAATAGATGTTAAGTCTAAATTTAAAAAAAAAAAATCAGCCTTGAGCTCCAACCTTCCCTCACCGCAGGATTTCAGCACATTAGGCATCCCTGCACAGTCTAATGGCATCCAATCAGGGCACAGCTTTCCAACAGGCAAGGAAGACAAACGCAATGATGTGAAATTAAGAGAAATTGCCCCTCTATCAAGATTAGTATTTTTGGATTGCACATTTTTTTTATAATTTTATAATAGTTTTATTGAAACATATATGAATATTTGGGTCTAGAATTGCCTTTGCATCCAATCACTGTATCATAAATTCTAATACTAGTAATACTTTGATGTGATGCACTCTGTCAGACAAAGTTTAATACTGTAATTGTTGCAGAATGCATTGTTGAGTCGCACGATCAATATCTTGAATCTTAATGAGGTATGACATACAATATATGTATTTGTGGGTTTTTTTTCCAAGTTTATGCCAAGTATATTCATCACACAATGTTTAAAAAGACCTGGACTTGGACACCCCTGCTATACGAACAAATTAAATGTATTAGATAATGATGCTCTCTCTAAGTTACACTATATGACCAAGGTGTCCAAACCTTCTCAACGAACGCCACATACTGAATAATTAAAGGATGTCGTAATGCCACTTTTAGGAATGAGACAGATACCTGTTATGGACGAGTATCCATTACAAATAGTACATCTCGTCATTACCCGTATTTGTGATGAAAGAAAATCCTCATTATATATTCACTCTAGCGGCTTGTCTCAGTTTTGGTTTGTGTCTAAAGTTACTTGGCAAACTTGTTTCATAACATACACGCGGTGCATTTGACAAGACAGCGCTGTGCTTTGTGTCAGTCACTCATGCAACAATTCATTCAGGGGACCCAATTGAACTTCTAATCAACCCCTGTCAATTTCAGACTTAAAATAATGTACTAAGTACCAAGTACAGCTGGGGATACGTTTAATTTAGATGGGTGAACCGATACAGATATTGATACATCCGTAGCCATTTTGATATTTTGTAAAACATATCGATGGGAAAAATATTTTACAAATATTTAAATGTTTTTCTAAAATATTATTTGTTTTTTGTAAGATTATCAATTTAATATAAATAGAAAACATGTTTTATTATATATATAATAATAGGACTTTAGAAAATAATATGTATTTTTCTTTAATATTGCAACTTTATGCTCCTAAAATAATATTTTTTCATAACAAATATTTAAATGTTCTTCTTAAATATTATTTGTTTTTTGTAAGATTATCAATTTAATATAAATAGAAATTATTTTTATTATATATCTAATAATAGGACTTTACAAAATAATATGTATTTTTCTTTAATATTGCAACTTTATGCTCCTAAAATGACAATTTTTCATAATATATTATTCTGTTTAGATTGTAACTTTTCTCTTTAGAATATTACTTTGTTGTCTTTGACTTCATTCTCATAAAAATAAAGCTGTTTTTTTCTGTGTTAGAGAATGTTCTTGTCATAATCAGGGCTTTATTCCCATAATATTTTGACTTTATTTTTGTTATTTTTAAAAAAATAGTTTAGTTTATTTGTTGTTTTGTTTGTTTCTCATAATAGTTTGACTTTATGTCTTTGTTCCAATGAAATTATAGTTTTTTTCATAAAATAATTGTTAAAAAATATTATATTTTTATTATATATTTTGACTTTATTCTTAAAAAATGATTAATGGGTGATTTTTTTAAATTTTTTATGGGTGATTTTTCAACTGTTGCTGTTCTCGCTGGAACTTAAGTGAGATGCCAGTCAGGATGTAGTCCCATTCCACAGGTTCCCACCAGGAAAAAAGAGCAAAATGACATTTCCCAGTCACCTGCCCCACCATCGAATCTCTCTCACAGCCCCCTCACCCTCACCTGTTTTCTTTTTGGGGTGAGTTTTTCTTTAGTTTCAACGCGTGAAAAGAAGATGAAGTCAGACCAGTTGTCTCTTTAAATCAAACTGCGGTGTTGATGTGCCCTCAAGCTGAAATGGTAAGAACCATTTCCACCTCTGCGGCAGGGAGTCTGACCAAACAGGCGCACTAGCGCGCTTCAAACGGGGTTCTCACTCCAGAGGTCGCTGGTGGTCGCTTCCATTCGTTGTCTTTTTAATTGGGACTTGTTGCGGAGTCTTCTTTTTGCGCCTCTTTTGGCAAATCGGGGACACCACTGAATGTTTATCTCCCTTTTTCATTCAATCCGCAGAACTCAGTGGCGGTCGCCTCCATCCATTTACCTTTCGCTGCTCCGCACACCTCCTCCTCCTCCTCCTCCTCTGCGTGGCAATCTGTTGATAACTCCACTTGCAGACTGCAGTTTATTGTCTTCCGCAATGGAAAACTCTTCCCATGCACCGGGAATTCATCCAATCTGGCCGACGACGGGAAACGAAGGAGCGTCGCGACACCAGTTGCATTCACCAAATTAGGTAAGAGGAAATCCATTTTCATGATGTCAACGCTTGTTTTGTTTGCGCACAGTCGCGACGTGTTGACGCACACACGTTGTTGTTGCAATTCATGCTTAGCGTTTATTTACTGTATGTCCTTGCCACTTTACCCCTGATCTAATCTTTGCATGCGTTTTAATGCACTTCTTTACAAGTACACTTTCCACTTGATTTCCTAAACTGAACCCCCCCCCCCCCCCCCTTTTTTTTTTTTTTTTTTTTTTTTGCAGATGGCTGCAGCCTGGGGAGCGTCGTTCACTCCGTCACTATCGCACTCAGGCACTTTGCATTGGGGGTAGAACCCACCGCAGCCTACTGGGACTTTGACCTGCTGGATGGACATGGTGGCTGGAGGGCAGAGGGCTGCCACATAACAGGCTCCGGGGGCAACACGACCACCATTCACTGCACCCACCTTAATAACTTTGCTGTGCTCATGGTGAGTAGTCGGATGTGGCGGTGTCATTCATGTTAGCACACTAGCACCCCCCCCCCCCCCCTTTCTATTCCAATGCTCTTGCAGCCTATTATGGCTCGAAAGCTTCCTTGTTTTCACGCAGGGGGTGTTTTAGACCTCCCTTTTATAGTTCTCCGCAGATGCATCAAATATGCGGATTTTTTTTTCTCTTCTAATTAAAATTCCAAATGCTTTAAATATCCCGGCAAGGAGGAGTTGCTTGTTCTATTTGGACATTTTTTTTCCCATAAAGAGAATGCTAATAGAAGCCAAGGAGCGCCTTGTCAGGAGCTATTCGCCTCGGAGCGCAAGTGGTGTTTTAATTGGTCGCAACCATCGCGCCGAGAGAAAATGTTGGACTGCGAAGCCTAGCGTGGTTCATTTGTGCCGCTCAAGTTGATCTCGACGCCGCCGAGATGCCTCCTCCAGACGACGTCCCCCTCTTCGCATTGATTCCATGAGGATAATAGCCGAAGCGCAATCGGCGACCGCATCGTCCGCGTTGCTCCATGCGCAGAGTCGCTTTGGCGCCTGGTCTGATTATTATTTTTATTTTTATTTTTTGGATGAAAAGAAATCATCCGGATGTTTACCGAAGAGTGGGATTCGTTAGACTGGGAGGTCAGTTTTCAGTGGAGCATGAAAAGTGATGTGATGCAAGTTCCAGTTTACCTGCATGTTTTATGAGGTGCGATTCCCGGGTGTTGGGAATAAGATGGTTGGAAAAACGCCGCATAGGAATGACAAAGTGTGGTCATACAGGCAGCGTGCGTGTGTGTGTGTGCGTGTGGGTGGGTGTTGGAGAGAAGAGTGTGGCGTCCGTGGAGAATACTAAACTGTTAGGAGCTGGAGAGCAGATGTCAGATTGTCATTGTGCGTGCATTTTTCACAGAAACGCCGTCTTGGGGAGGCGCGCCGTGTGTGTGTGGGGGGAGAGAGGGGGGGAGGGGGTGGGGGCGACATTTGCAATCTCCCGGCTTCTCGTCGGCGATGTGAACTTCGAGTCACGTCTGCCGTGTAGTAGTCAGACATGGCGGAAAAGCCGTTTCAGCACGACGCGCACGTCGAAGGTCTGCTGGTGGAAGCCTTTGGCGCCTGGGATCGCGCGTCTGCGGATGCAGTCACCACACCCGCTCGGTCTCCGCAGTGCCCGCGAAAAAGACCCCTGTTTACAGACCTGTGACATCACTCTATCTTTGTTCTCGTCTAAAATATATTCCTCTTTTTGATAACCAAAACAGGAAGCCTTATTTATTCTGCAAGGCTGAATACACCAGACCTGTTGCTTACATCTTGTCACGGCACAAGATGTTTACATGCATTCCCTCAATTGAGCTGGCCGGTTTATTATTATTTATTATTTGAAGTATGCTATTCCAAAAGAGGATGAAATGAAATGGGGCAATGGATTAATGCCAAATATCTGCTGCAGCTGCTGCTGCTGCTGCTGCTGCTGCTGCAGTGCACCTCAAGGAAAATAAGGTTAACTAGCAAAGTTAGTTGCAATTGCTGTGACTGTGAAGCCATAAGAAGCATGGGATTGATTTATGACACATGTGTAGCTGTTACATCACCGCCGAACATGCAGCTGGATCACCTTGTGTGCCTTGATGTCGTATCTTCGACTATACAATGCAAGGCTCCCAGACAGGGATTTTTTGTTTTCTGTTTGTTTAATCACAATCCATGGCAGCTTTGAAAAGGGAATAATGTGATATAATTATTCCAAAAGAAACAGGAATGGAGGGTTATATGTTTCGATATACGTTATTTCACATTTACACAGTTTAGTTTTGTGTTTGTGTGTAACGAGTAAGCAAGGGAGTCTGCCAAGAACTTAACAACCCAACGCAACCGTCACTCGGGACCGACTGAGCTATTTTATGAAAGCCATAAGTACTTCCTTGACATTCTTTTGGACTTTGTATCAGATGGGATTACATTGTGCTGATTCTTCCTCCACTTTGACTTTCTCATCTGGACTCTAAATACAGGATTTACGACTGTGTGTTTGTGTGTATGTGTGTGTGTGTTTGTGTGTGTGTGTGTTACATTTTCACACCATATGCCATGTGTTCAACACCAGGGTCAGTTATATTAAGAGAGCACAAATGCCCCCCTTAAATTACACGAATGTGAACGCTTCCAGGTTTCAGGACCTTGGATAGCTCCCATGCTTTTTTTTCCCCACCCCCTGATGTCTGAAGGGAGGGCTGACTCACTCCAGTACAGCCTCATCATTTGTCTCCATCACTGTGACAAGCCTCTATGACCCCCACCCTACCCCCCAAGCAACATACACCTCTTCTCTCTGCATGTGGAATGTTTGTGGTGTTTTAAACATCACTTGAAAAAAAAACAAGAAATCATCATATTTGCTTATTTATGGTAATGGTAATGGTTTTATTTCATTTGAACATGCATCAGATTACAATTGAATGCATCCCATAATCAGTTCCCAGTTCCACATGTCCAAAAGGAGTAGGAAGAAGCAAAGCTTATTAAATCCTTCCCCTCCATCTGGTACTTTTGCAATCAGTAACTGTTACATTTGTTCACTTCCTGCTTTCCATAATATAATTTTTTTGTTGAATTTTTAAATTTTGTAATTTTTTGTCCCGTACCAAAGTACTCGGTGATATGACCATCCAATGACATAATAAGTACCATAGTGCGTGTCAATATAGTGATATATATAGCACATCATGACTGGTTCAAGACTCTTCATCCTTGTATTTAGCAAACATCAACTGCTTGTATTGTTTCTTGAATTGGCTCATCGTTGTGCATTGTTAGATTTCCTTACTCAATCCATTCCATAGTTTGATTCCACATACTGAAATGCTATGGCTAGCATAACGTAGTCCTAGCATAGAAGTGTTTCAAATGTACTTCTTCCCTGAGATCATATTTCTCCTCTCTTGTAGAGAAGTATTGGATGACATTTTTAGCTAATTGCTTATTTTTAGCATTATTTTAGCTGTTTGAAGATGAGCTATATCAGCAAGTTGAAGTATTTGTGATTTTAGAAATAAGGAGTTAGTATGTTCTCTGTAGGCGGCATTATGAATTATCCTTACTGACCTTTTATTGACTTACATGAAGATATGTTTATTCTTGCCTCCACAAGAACCACATCAAACTCGTCTAAGAATGCTTCCACGGACACGCTGGAACAATAAAGAGCCTTGCCAGAAATGTTCCTACAAAGTTGGAGGCACACAATTGCTTTGATTTGGCCTCTGGGGGGGACTCACACTTACAGAAATAGATGATGTATTACCATGACATCAACATAATAATAAAGCAGACAAGAATGAAAAAGCTGTTTACTTATTAATGTAGTTCCTTAGTGCTTCCCAAGGTTTGACAGTCCCGCATCCCTTCAGACATTTCACCTGAAGTCATGCATTATAATGCTGCACACTTAAAAACATAAAACACAGTAATCAGACAGTAAAACACATTTGTTTTATGTTTATATAATAGTTGTTTTTGTGACTATATATATACATATATATACACACATCAGGCCAGTGTAAAATGTACTTGCTGATATGTGCTGTCATAGTTGAGTGCTAGCAGCAGGTTAGCAGTGTAGAGAGTGGCCGACAGCAGCTCCTGTGTGAACATAAAGTGCATGTGTTCTGTGTGTGTTAAGAAAGTGATTGAAGTGCGACTCTCTTTAAACAGTGGCAGTTGAGTAGCATTGATTTAATGAGACAATGGCCACCTGGAAGTACGCTGGCTATGCTAATGTGTACATTTGTCTTATCTTATGTCTGTGCGATGGCTTATTTTCTCTTATTATGTTAGCTATATTGTGTAATACAAGTGTGACCATAGGGGTGTTATTTCATGTATATAGGGCTCTAATAATTTTTTTAAAAACATTTAAAAACAACAAAAACATTTCATTATTAATATTGAATCCTAATTTGTGGAAATTCACAGTTAAATTATCACAGTTGGGTCCATTTAACTGCGATAAACAAGGGATAACTGCAGTTTTACATAACTAGTGTTGATAAACTACAGTAAGATGTGATGAACCGTGATCTTGATGCTCTTTTGCTGTGGTCTGCAATAACAAAAAAGAAAGACAGGTGAGGGACCAGCCTGAAATTACAAGGGAGGAGCTGATTCTGGGACCGCAGTCACCAAGAAACCATTTGCGGTAATTGATTGAGATCAGTCAGGGCCCACAAGGTCCCCCTGCTCCAGAACACTCATGTACAGGCCCATCTGAGCTTTGTCAATCAACCCTTAAACGATTCAGACAAGGCGCGGGGAAAATATGGTCAGAAATTGAACTATTTGGCTTCAGCCTCAACTGCTGAATACGACCCCAACAACACTATTAGTCCTGTCAAACATGGACGAAGATATATGATCCTTCGGTGCTGTTTCTTTGCCCTTCTGAGATGTGTGAAAACCTGGTGACTATCCACAGGAAACAGTACACAGTTTTACCATGTACCGACCGTACCATCCTTAGAATGTACCAACATGTGCTTTGTCTGTATTCGAGGAAAACATTATAACGGTGACAAAACACACACTAGCTTAGCAAGCTGTGTTTTGTTAAGAATCAGCTCTCACACACTTTGCCTTTTCTGCTGGCACAGCGTGATCTTGACAGCGTTGGTAGTATTTGCCCGTTTTTCGACTGTGATAGACGTGTTAAATGTAATGTTTGGTTTTGGTGATACCTCAATGCAGGATGTCTTTGTCTATTGTTTCATTTTTATAGTTGGTAAAACACATCCGTCACCATTGTGGAGCATTAAATAAGCAATTAGTTTGTTTTTTTTTTCAGTCAGAGCTTTGATGAACCTGCTGTGAAGCACAGTGCAGAGCAAACATCATGTAGACTTACATTTATTCAAATGTGCAGCCATAGCTGGCATTTTGTTGGCATATTTTCTTTTTCGATATTGCTTGCATTTGGAGGGGAAGGTGGAAGCTTACTTAAAAAATAGTATATAAAGCAAACTTGGGACATACAGATGCACACCCAATCGAATCAGGCTGCATCTTTAAATAAAGGTTATGAATCAATTTGTTAAGTTATTGTGTGAAATAAACGCATTATTTAAAAAAAAAACTAAAACTGTATTATGGAAAGCAGGAAGTGAACAAATGTAAGAGTTAGTGATTGTAAAAGTACCAGATGGAGGGGTAGGATTTAATGAGCTTTGCTTCTCCCTACTCCTTTTGGACATGTGGAACTGGGAACTGATTATGGGATGCACTCAATTGTAATTGTCAAATGAAATAAAACCATTACCATTACCAAATATTTTATACAAAAATCCTGCCCTCCCCCCCGGGAGGGGTTGTGTGCCCATGAAGCACACAAATTAGAGCTGTTCTTTTAGCAAGACGCTTATTGACCAAGAAAAGTGAGAGACCAGCCCAGAAATGATCTCAAAGGAGCTGGGAGCAGTCGCCAAAACAAACATTCGGAATAGATTGAGATCCTCGACTTGCTGTGTTCATAGATAGAAAAATATTAAATATAATCCTTACCATGAAACGCAAATGTGGACATCTATCGGAATCCATACTTGTACACTAGAATCTTAAAGGAGAGCTTCCTGGTCTAAGCCAGAACACTGAAACCGTTCTATGGATGGATGGATCTCCCAGCATGACAATGAGCCAAAACATAGGGCCAAAATAACAAAAGTGGAGCTCAAGAAGAAGCACATTAAGATCCTCAAGTGGCTTGACCGGCCTCTGGACCTTAATCCTATAAAATAAATTGTAGAGGGACCAGAAACTTTCCAAGCGACAGCCTCAAAACCTTTAGTATATAGAGATAAGCGGTAAAGAGGATTGCACCAAAATCCCTCCTGAGATATACGTACATATTTGCACCATTTCCTAGTAATCTCGTCAACATTGGTCACTTCTTATTTCTTTCTAAGGGACGGGACTAATCTGTGCACAAAGTTCAGAACGTTTGCTGCTATTTGGGGGGTTGTAAAGGCTATTTCATTCATTTTTATTGTAGTTTTTAGCATGCTTACTCTTAGGTCCATGCAATACTAAACAACATAGTACTACTTATGCCAACTACAACTTTGTTGTATAACAAAAACCAGAAAAAACCCTGCAATCTGAACAACCTGGCTCATGTCTCTCTCTGTCTCTTACTTGGCAAAGATAATAAAGCCCAATATGAATACGAACCCTCACATTGAAGGGATTGATTTTTGTAATGTTTTAGTGAAATGAGACTCTTTGTGTATCGGAAAATTACATTATATATTCTGCTGACTGGGAACAAAAGACTTTTTGGAGAACATGAGTAATCAGTAATTGACAATGTGTTTGTGTTGGTGCTAAGCATCGGCGCCATTATACCGTGTTCTCACTTGCAATTGTTTCAAATGTGAGTGGGCACCCATGCAGCCTCTTCACTATGCTCTGACTTAGCCGTTCACCAATCAGGCTTATTTGCCGCTTGTGCCATCTCAACATACTGGACATAGCGGTGGCTCATTTGTGTCAAATTACTTCCTGCAGATGCGCTTTGGTGTGAAAAGACAGGAAAGGGTCTGGCTCATCCACTGGCCAATAATCACATATGTGACACAGATTGTTTTGGGGATTGGAGCTCAAAAACAGCAATTTATCTTAGCTATCACTTTTTAGATTGGTTATGATACAAATACATATCTTTTTTTGATTGCAATCCTTTAACAATTGCTATTCAAATTATGCATAGTTGTCCTTGAGTTTTGTAAAGATTAGAAATTTTTTTTTGTATTGTTAATGTGTGACAAAACTTGTTTCAAAGTTTAGAGTGTAACATTCACCGGCTTGTATTTGCTGTACAGTAAACCTCGGATATATCGGATTCAATTGTTCCCACTGGTTTTGTCCAATATAAGCGAAATCCGTTATATGCGTATACCGGAAAATGTCCGTTTTACGCATATATCGGATTTATATCCGGTATATGCGTAAATCGGATTTTATCCATTATAAAAAGGCACTTCCTTGACTATGTTTCCAATGTACCTGGACGCGCAGGCAATGCTGCAAACGCTGCAAATGACGTCGTATAGCGGCCTGTCACGATTCGGCGAATCGGAGCGCCACGATGCGGCCATCCGATATATGCGAGGGAAATTTCATGGAAATGCATTGGAACGGGACTGGAGATTTTGTCCGAAATAGGCGAAATCCGTTATAAAGAATCCGATATATGCAATGATTTTTTATTGGAAATGCATTACAGAAAAATCGGTTCTTTTTTATCTGTCCGTTGTGAGCAAATTTTCGATATATCCGAGTCCGATATATCCGAGGTTTACTGTAGCAGCTTTGCTGTGTCATTGATGTGCTGGGAAATGGCGTTGTTTGATGAAGGCGATGAAGTCTGTGTCGTTTTTCTGGCAGCGTCTCAACCGAAGTCAACTGGGGTAAGCTCCAGCTCACCTCTGACCCTAATTACATAGAAAATGTATGAATGAATGAACACAAGAAACCGTTTCATATGGACCATCAAATTCTGTGATCCCTATATAAGATTCCTTGCTTTTCACTTAGTTTGAGGTTGATTTCAGTTGCAAGTGGCAGTAATTAGCAATATGCGGGCTGAGCTTTCTGTGTGTTGGATGGGACCGTGTTGAAGGATACATTACAAAATAAAATTAATTTGAGAGTACAGGATAGAGCATAGAAACACCTGTTAGTGTGATATACTGCAGTGCTAGTGCTGAAAACTATATCTGCAATGTGACATGTATTATATATAATAATGCAAAATAACCAATAACACTATGAGAAATTATGACATCATACCAATAAATTGCATAACATGAAAACAAATCTGCAAATAACATGTCCTAACGTTCCTTGAGCTCGCTTGTAAACAATCACGGTGGTTATGGTGTAGGAGAGACAGACAAGGATCTTATCGAATTCATGACTTTTATTGCAAACATTGATCCAAAATCGTACAAGAGGAGCCAGCAGGAGGATGAGTGTGCCAAAAAAAAAAAAAAAAATTACAGGTTCACCAACTACTCGCTTTTCGCACGTCGCTGCGGCCGGTGTTGTTGAACAACCTTTCATAAATAGTCGGAGGATACAATATGGATGTCTACAACCATGCAATAGTAGTAGCCCATTTTTGCCCCGACATTCCCACTCGCAATCGCACCAGCTGCTCCCCAGTCAACTGTGCGAGCCCCAGAGACAGATTGGTAGAAACGAGGGCATACTGTGTAAACTGCTTCTCTCCCTTTCTTCCCCCTCCGGGCCTCTGTTTGAGTTTTTGTCACTGCCTTTTAATTGGGTTACTGTATGTGTGCACTGCGCTTGACAGTTTGCACAATGCAGTCAGGACAAACACATTAAAAGAGCCCTCCCTCTTTTGAGGCAGTGTCCAAATTGATCCAAGGCGGTCATCATGTAGTTGGGCCGCCTGTGTGGTATACGCCTTCTTTTCCATTTAATTCGCTGCGACTGCTGCTTTCTATCACTCGATTACCACTCAAAAACACAAAAGGCGGATGGGGCGAAAGGTGACTCTCATTTCCATAACAGACTTGAAAAACTCTGATTAGCCAGTACATAACGTCACGACCAATCACCATCACCCTGACCTTTGGCATTAAGCCTCATCGCTTAGATTCGCTTCATGAAAGCTCATTTTTTCTGGACCTACAGGAAGTGAACAAGCAAAGGATGCAGTTGTAAATTTGTGAATCTACTCTGCGGCTGGTTGCACGGCTTTTAATTAGGGTCATGTATTGATGCTGTGATAAAGGCGGAGAGAAAAAGGGAGTGTTGCGTAATTTTAGGAGGAGATTTTATTGTGAAAGAGCCAGGGATAGCTGTGTTTTAGCAGGGTTATTAAGAGTCCTTCTGAATTTTTGTGAGAAGCCCTGTTTTATGTGAAAATGCTAAAATTACAATTGTAATGCTTTTTCAATGCATCTAAGCACTCACAATTTCAATCACGGCCTGATATTTGATATAGTTCAGATCACTTTAAGTGGAACCTTGGTTTGCATACACCTCGGTTAGCATACGCCTCAGTTAGCAACTTTTCTGGTTAACATAGAAAATGTATACCAATATTGTGCCTTGGTTTGCGTACATTTTCTGGTTAGCGTATAAATATATTTGTATCATAAAACGTCCTTGTTAGCTTGACTCAACGCTTGACTCAACATGGAAACAGGGACCATAAGTCAGCTCCGTCGCCCGTTTATTATGTCATGATGTCATATCAGTTTTTTACTATATATACATCACAAGTCTCAAAAATGTTAACATCAAACATAACTTTATAGTTTTACATGCATAAAACAATTATCAATGCACATAAATGAACCTTTCGGGTTATTTTTACCTACACTGAGGACATGCTGCCAAAGACACTGCGGTAGCGAGATCAACACGGACACCATCTTTGTGTTTTGCTTTGTGAGTTATTTCTTGAATTCAATAGCGTTTCTCACCGTCTTTGTCAAAATGCCGGCACTTGCAACTTTCTTTGGCTCCATTTTGGCTTATTTTGCAGCCGTGATGAAAAGAAAAGCAGAGACTGAGGTGAGAAAGGCTATTGAATTCAAGGAAGAACTCATGGCAAAAAAAAAAAAAACGGTGATATTCCTTTTGATGACACTGTCGCATCGTGTCTTTGGTAACAATCACATCTTCAGTGAAGGTTAAAGTAACCTTAAATGTTAATTTGACCCCAAACCTTTCATCCCTTTCGGAATCCAAGATGGTAAATTTGTAATATTTGTACTTTTACACATTTTTGTAGTGATTAAGGCTGCATGCCTTCAGTATGCAAAGGCATGGTAATTATTAAGCTGTGAGAAACACAGAAACAAATAAAGACCGTAATTTCCAGTGTATAAGCCGCTGCATTTTCTCCTACTTTGAACCCTGCGGCTTGCACAGCGATGTGGCTAATTTATGGCTCAACATTCCATTTCCCATGAGTGCAGCTTCAGGAAGTAGTGACGTGGACGATTGAAGTGGAAGCTAATATCACGTTATGATGTGTTATGCGGCCATCTCTTCACATCTTAAGCACGTTTGATCAAATGTAGAATTAATTTGGGCTACTGAGATCACCAACTGTCCACTATCGTGTTTCGAAAGGCTGGACTGAATCGAGAGCATATCTCAAAAGTCGTAAATCTGCATGAAATGGGTTTTTAGGATAGTGAGTGAACACGTATTTAGGAACTGGATTCTAGTCATAAGTTGTCTGAGTTTGGCAAGTCTAACCACCTTAAAGCAGATACAAAAAGAACAAACCTCTGGTGTGTCAAATCAGAGAAGACAAGCTCTCTGTGCTCCAGTAGGGAGATCCAAGATTTACACACGATGAACATCATCTACAACTGTTTCATTTTCATTTAGGAGTACTTCCTTGCGGTACGTCTCTCAGACCTTAAAACCGTATCATCGAACTTGACTTGGCGTTGCATTTAACACTGCATTTGTTGTTTTATTGCTCTGAATGCTTAAACGCTCATCTCATTTCATGCCCTGGCCATTGCAAAGAGGTGGTTATTAATATTAATATTAATATGAATACAACATATTATTGAGAAATAATCAGTGGGATTCAGACACCGAGTTCTTAATGAAATGCAAACATGTAAATTGCTGGCAAAGGAGATGGAGTGTCCACTTAGCTCTAAGTGCTACAGATAGCACATCTGTCAGAGGAGGAAATGGGTCTGGGCTGAGATCACCAGCAGCAATCTGTAATCAAAAATGGTGGAAAATTGCATTGTGGCATTGTGGTGAGCATGGGGGTGGGGAACATACATAATCGCTCCCAGGGATGAGGGTTTGTAATTATTAACTTGTCTCCTCCTCCAACGGTTCTATCGCACCTCGTATCCTCGTGTTCTTTCACAAGCCCGCATTGCTTTTCATCACGAGGCATTTTTGTTGGAGTATTTTGTTGCATATTCCTCATGCATCCGTGCTTGAATGGATCCACTGAAGTGCCCTCAACATGCACTCTTCTCCATTTGGGGGCCATTGTGTGGTGGCATTTCGGAATTGTGAACCTAGCCTGGTGACCGCTGAAAACAATTAGTCCCACATGTGTTGCCAAAATGTGATGAGGCAAAGGAGGCCATTTTCTGACTTTTGATACTTTGCAATTTGGTTGGCAAAACTAATGTGACCAAAATCCATTGCATTCTTCTGGTTGTGTGACGCTGTGCAATTCAATATAGTAACCCCTTGCCACTCCATGCCTCAAATGCTGCAGCTTCATTCTGTCACGGTTTTTAACAAATATAGTAATTCACAAATCATACTGTTTCGTGGACCTATTTTTAGTCCAAAAATTAAGCATTTTTTTGCATACAGTAAGTATTTTTAACAGTAAAATGGAACAAAAATACAAATATAAGGCATTCAAAAGACACATTCAAACACGTGATTTTTCGAATTCTACACTGATCACCAGGTATCATTACTGTTGCTCTAATGTTTGGTGAGACACGGTTTGATTTTGGGAACAACAGGCTTTTATTGCAGGTTTGAAGTAAGTTACAGGCACAAGCACCGAGCTAAAACTCAACTCTGAACGCCCAACATCATGTCGTGTCCGCCCCCCACTTATCCCCCTCATTGTCTCATTGACTTATGGTCCCTGTTTCCATGTTGAACCAAGCTAACAAGGACGTTTTGTGATACAAATATATTTATACGCTAACCAGAAAATGTACGCAAACAGAGGCAAAATATTGGTATACATTTTCTATGTTAAACAGAAAAGACGCTAACTGAGGCGTCTGCTAACCGAGGTGTATGCTAACCAAGGTTCCACTGAAAGTGATCTGAACAAGTCTAATTGGCTTATTTTCTATTATGTATATTAGATAATACAAGTGTAAAGGTGACTACAGTGGTATCATTAATATATACAAAGCTCTAATAATGTATCATAATGTAAATAAATACAAATTTTCTATGCTCTAACAACTAAAATACTCCATTTAGAAATGAAGAATTGTACTGGGGGGAAATTCGGGTCTGGAACCAATTCACCATGATAAACGAGGGATTACTGTATGCCAAAATTGCTTCATAACTTTGATATTAAGGTTCAGTTAAAAAAATACAACATCATTAAGAACCAATTAATGTATAATTTCATCCAAAAAGTGTGCCCACTCTTTCTATGCTGCACTGTTGAATATATCAGAAGGCAATGATATACTTAACATTGTGGTTTCTATGGTAATGGAGCCACCAGATGTCCAGCATTGCACAGTCACCATGCACTACTAAAACCACTAGAGGTCCGAGAGAGACATGAAAGCGGTAGGAAGCATCAGATGCCTGTGAGCTCTGTAATGCCATTAAGCAGCACCGAGGTAGTCATCTATCCTCCTTGACCGCTGCGGCCGAACTATAATGCATCATGCACGGTGTTGCTCTGCAGACACTCGGTTTACCGTCTATACTCCCTGTTGTAATATCCATACATACATTTAACGGGTGGCTGCTTTATTTTTCATTAATTGCACGATGTAAATCAGTGTATCATCTGACAAGACAAAAAAATCTGGAGGATGCAAGCTGTCGTTGCGAGCTGAGAAGGCTGTGAGGACAAAGATGTTTGCAGCGTGTGCTTCCATTTGCTTCTGCATTGTTGTATGTTACAATAAGCCAGACAAAACGGTGTGTTGTATGATCAACTGGAATCAAAAGCAACATCTCAACATAGAATATTGTGTTATGAGTGCAAAGAAATGAGTCACCTCTTTCAGACATAACCTTCTGTCATTTTACAGATTCGGGCCTATTCATAGAAATATTCTTTGAAAAGCAAAACATCTGTCAGATTTTTTGAAAAGGTTTTATTTTAGCTATACCTTAGTCCAGTGAGATTTCACTTAATATTTTTATTCAATAACCTTGATAAGGATGTGTTTTGTTTGTTTTAAATAAGTACATAACACAACGCTGGGAAGTAATCAGTTATTAAAAAACATGAACACCACACTATATCTGAAAAGGCGTTAATTAGACCACAGCGTAATGTAGCCTGATGAGGAAAAGTAAAGGCAATCAAATGAGATCCCTAACAGCCGTAAGCGTGCAAATGCATCTCGGCGGCGTCTTTGAGTTTTAGTCATGTAATCCACAGGAACATTTATCGACAAATATTGTAAAGCTGAAGAGTAAATGCTCAGTTGGGATATTTAGTGCATCTTTCAGCTGTTGCATCATGCTGTTGACTTTCAGTTTAATATATAAGTAATGCAGGAAAGTCTGATGTTGTTAGTATGCAGGACCCATGGGAATTTTGGCTCTTTTGAGAGAACCGGTTATTTTTGCTCCTGAACACCTCTTTACATTTTTCCTATTGATTATTTTCTTACTAGTTAATCCGAAGCTTATTGTTTTGATTAATCATGTAATTGTTTACGCCGTACTTTTAAAGCTCCTTCTTATCATTAGCCTGTCTTTTCAGTTCTTGTAATGGTGCTTCTATCTGAGAAGTAGTCAATGATCACACAATTTAGAAGGTTTTCAGTATATTTCATTACAGCGCTATTTCATCGACATCGGTAAAGATGATGGACAAAGAGCCCAGAATGAAAGTGCACGGAATATATAGCAGTTGCCAAGTCGCTCTCAAAAGTGAAAGTGAAAGTTAAGCTTGTGCAAAAGTGAGCATTAAGCTTGTGTAAGTGAAAAGTGCCTCTTTCAGTATCTCCATCAGCCATATGTAACTGTGATTGTGCTATGTGAGTGTCAAGAAGGCCTTCTATGATCGCTACTGTATTAGCCTGAAAATGCATTGATCTAATAGACTGAATCTCAGTGTGCAATGACAGTATCCAACACTGTGAAAGTGAAAGTTAAGCTTGTGCAAAAGTGAGCATTAAGCTTGTGTAAGTGAAAAGTGCATCTTTTGTATGTCTGCCTCTTTCAGTATTCTCCATCAGTCATATGTAACTGTGATTGTGCTATGTGAGTGTCAGCCTTCTATAATTGCTACTGTATTAGCCTGAAAATGCATTGATCTAATAGTCTGAATCTCAATGTGCAATGACAATATCCAACACTGTGAAAGTGAACGTGAAAGTTAAGCTTGTGCAAAAGTGAGCATTAAGCTTGTGTAAGTGAAAAGTGCATCTTTTGTATCTTTTCTGCCTCTTTCAGTATTCTCCATCAGTCATATGTAACTGTGATTGTGCTCTGTGAGTGTCAAGAAGGCCTTCTATAATTGCTACTGTATTAGCCTGAAAATGCATTGATCTAATAGTCTGAATCTCAATGTGCAATGACAATATCCAACACTGTGAAAGTGAACGTGAAAGTTAAGCTTGTGCAAAAGTGAGCATTAAGCTTGTGTAAGTGAAAAGTGCATCTTTTTTTATGTCTGCCTCTTTCAGTATTCTCCATCAGTCATATGTAACTGTGATTGTGCTATGTGAGTGTCAAGAAGGCCATCTATATGAAAATGCATTGATCTAATAGACTGAATCTCAGTGTGCAATGACAATATCCAACACTGTGAAAGTGAACGTGAAAGTTAAGCTTGTGCAAAAGTGAGCATTAAGCTTGTGTAAGTGAAAAGTGCATCTTTTTTATGTCTGCCTCTTTCAGTATTCTCCATCAGTCATATGTAACTGTGATTGTGCTATGTGAGTGTCAGCCTTCTATAATTGCTACTGTATTAGCCTGAAAATGCATTGATCTAATGGACTGAATCTCAGTGTGCAATGACAATATCCAACACTGTCTTCCATGCTTTCGATGTATTTGGTCCATCCCAGGACTGCATATGTCATTATTTGTTTTATTTTGCTGAGGGAGGGAAGGATTATGAGCTGAAACTGGGTCAAGTCACACTTGAAATATCTCCAAATAGCATTGATTACCTACACAAACGTTGAAAATAACCCCCTAAAATCTGAGTTTATTAGGAAATGAATCCTGATGATGGTTCCATACATGACCGCCCGGGATTTGAGAACCATGCAGTTGTTTCGTCCGCTGCTGAGCGCTTGCCAGGCAAGGTGACGATTCCGATTCCAAGCTTGACTTTATCTGAAAGCTGTGAGCTGAGTGACAGCTCCAAGGTGGCGCTGAATCATTGATGACCCACATTAATGGTGCATGGCCGTTTTTCAGACTGTTGTTAAGCCAGGACGTTCTGTCTCACCAATGTTCTGTCACACTCTGTTATCCTGTAGGCTGTGGGGAAGCCAGAGTGAGTTTGATTGCGCACTTAGGCTGGTTCCGTTCCAGTGTTCACGTGGCCACTCGAGGATGATAAAATACAGTGCCGGGCGGGAGCTGCTGTTGCCGAGAGGATTTTAATTTGTTTTCTTTGTTTCCCAATAATTATCTTCTGTTTTGTTTTGTCCGATATTGTCAGTAGTAGTATTACAACAGCGCAATTTGCATACTGCTGATGACATAATACACTGATTCTGCTATTTCATTGGGATCAATCGTACACAAAAGTTTATTCAATTTGAAAGAGCCTGGCTATTATTTGTTTGCAGCGTGAACAGATTGTGCGGTGCATTGTCAGAAGAGTCTGGAATAACACACACGGCCTGCAAGCACTCTGCTGTGTTTGTTCCATTTTGTTTTGCATGCCTGATAACCTTGCACCCACTGTGCCTGCGCGCTGAGATTATGGATGAGATCAAGTTTAATTGACTTTTATAATCTGATTTTGGCTAGGGGAGGGTAGATCACGGATTAAAGTTGTAGCCGCTACACAAGCAAGGGGATCAGGGGCTTGTTTAGCTGCTGAGGCCTAGGGGACGGCGGAGGCGTGTTTAGAGGTACATGCCAGTGCTAATCCAGAACAGGCTAAAGTCTATTGTAGTGAAATGGCTTTAATGAATTGTGCTGTCAAAAGCCTGGTTACGTTACGTTATTGTGGAGGCGCGGTAATGAAGTGGCCACCACGCAGTGATGTAATATGATTGCAGTTATAACATTAAGTGGCCTGGAGGAAACATTTCCTGGAGTTGGCTGTTCTTGTCCCCGGCTGACACGCTGAGAATGGCTCGGCAACAGAGGGCACTTGTTGTGGACACACTGTGAGCCGCGCCGATGTCCCATCAGTCATCATGACGGCGATGTCAACGAGGGGGATTTTACTGAGAGCTCAACATCTTTACTTTCTCCTCTTCACTTCCCTATACCCTTTTTATTTCATCCTCTAGCTTTGTAGCTTCTGGGCTTCTCTCAACCTTTGTTTGCCCATCGGAAGGTTTTTCTGAGAATGCATTCTTTTCCGAGCTTTGCTTCTTCGCATTAAAACAGCAGCTGTACGTGGCGCAGTACAACAATGCTGGCCATTGAGCAGCTGGAAGACTCCTAATGGAAAAACAGCTTGTTACGTTTGCTAAGCATCTAATTTAGTCGTTTAGGCAACACAAGTCATTATTTAGCTGATCTCAAACCGGTCTTCTCGACTTGTTTTATTTTACTTGTGGTTCTCCGCGGCCCATTGGTGATGTAGTAGATCACTAAGAGGATTTTTACACAGGACGTAAAAATGATTTGGGTACGCAGAGTTGAAGATGGATGTGAAAGTCCTGGATTGTTGTGGTGATAGGTGGTCTGCAGTCGTGAGGCCGATTGGATGAACTGACAAATTCACGTTGTAGAAGACGTACGGTCAGAAATTAACATTCAATTCAAAATCAGAATCGGAATCAGAAATTGAATCGCCTTAATTGTCACTGTATTGCATACAACGAAATTTGAGTGCAACTCCACGGTGCATTTTGTAGAAGGTAAAAATAAGAATAAGGAAAAGGATAAAAATAAAACAAGGAATAACAACATAAATATAAAAGTGGCAGGTGCTGTTCAAAATAAATGTAAATACGTATATGTACATCAAAAAACAATAACCTATACAGTAACAAAATGTAGAATTGCAGTCACAAAATGTGGAATTTCAGTAAACAAAATGTAGTATTGCACTTGGATGAATGAATCTTATTGCACAAAAGTCCAGTATTGCAGGTTTGAAGCATTATTGTACATAAAAGTGAGGTGTATGTATTAGTAGTGCAAAAATAAGTATGTTCATTTTTTATTGTTTTTGATTGTTTATTGCAGTGATGGCTTTGGGAAAGAATAATTCGATATCTCGAAGAAAAACATGATGTCAACTCAGGGAAGTTGACCAACATGAGACCTATTAGCATACTGCAAACTCTGGTCTGCTGTATAAGCCACTACTAACAGCACTTAATTCATCACCCATCAACTTAATACTCAAAATTTGTAAATGTAAATATACAAACATGTCCCAATATGACTTGAACATTTTTTAAAAGTCCCACAAGGCATTGTGTCTGAGCAACACATTGGAGCACTGCAATGACATCAGCTTCTCTCTTTTTTGCGGCGTTGGGTCCTCTGCCCTCCTCTGGTGGACATAAGCAGCATTGCAGCGTCATTTTGTATGCTGCCCACGCTCTCCTCTAATTAAACGAACATCTGAACCGAATTGCATTGTGGGAACACTTTAAAATGTTGGGTTTTTTGTCATGTAAAACTTTGATACATGTTTATATATTTCTGAGTTATAACGTTTGAGTGTCAGTTGCTGTGTGATGAGTTTAATGCCGTTTGTAAGATGAAATCGTGAGTCAGACTGTTAAATTGCGTAGTGACATCCTGCAATTTCAGACGAGCTGACAAGCTCATCGTGAGTTTGTTTATAGCTGACTGGTCCTCACGGACTTGTTTGCGCTGAAATATGCCATTTTTATCATGTGGCAGTTTGCAGCTTATATAGGAACAAATCCGTTTACTAAGTGCAGCTTATACACCTGAATTTAAAGTACACATTTTGACCCTCAAGCGCACTTAACTGCTGTCCAGGTTCAGTCCGCATGCGTAATTTGACCACTCACGCCATGTCCTTTTTCAGATCTGGATTTGCGATAAAAATGTATCATTAGTTACACTCCAATAACCGTCCCCTTCTGTCTTCAATTACCATCATTTGCTCACTACGAAAGAAGGATGCAACCTAAATAGCCAATGAGAGCTGCAATGCCACTGACTAGAAATCAAACTGAGATACATCCCGTTTCTCTCAACGTCATTCTTCTTCGCGAGCAGAAGCAACATTCCTGGTATTCCAAGTCATGTCGCACAGATCTGCTCTTCCTGTTCGCCGTTTTACCCACACTTGTGAACAAAGACTACAAGATACATGAGCTCCTTCACTCGGGGCAGCAGCTCACTCAGTCATTCACTCACTGACTGGAACGATTTTTCAAGCAGAGGAGGAAGTGGAGGTGCTTACACTCATCCCAACTGCTTCACACTTGGCTGCAAGCCGCTCGCTGCCTGTTGGAGGTCACAGTCTGCAGAACGCAGTCAATCACCTCTGGAGTCTGCAAAGCAAACACTCCGCTCTCCTGTTGATCTTTCAGATTGCATCGGTGAATATTTTATGCAGAATCCGCTCAAGAAAATAGAAAATAATTTCTTCAAAAATGAGCAAAACCCTCACCGTGTATTTACGGAACGGGTGACTAGTAAAATAAGCTCCAGTACGCCCGCATTAGATGCGCTAAGCATGATAGCATGCATTGGTGGGCCGTGTCAGATAACACTGTTGAAAAAGCGCTTCAGTGAGCTGAGACTCTGGGGGGGTCGGCCTACAGTACAACACAGACGACGGCTATGAGGCGGCTCCTGTGGCCCTCGGGGGCCTTGGGGCCCTCCTGCAAGAGCAGACTTATGTGGGCAAGTTTTTGGTGTGAGTGCTAAATTTCCGTTGGTGCATGTCGATGCTTGTTCATTATTTCAAGTACACCATTTTTAAAAGAAATCATCACAGTTTCATTCTCGTGCTGTGGGCATTTTTTTTTCTATGAACATGGTTTTATTCCATTGTAATTATAATTAACTAATTTTCTTGATCCTACTGTAACATCGCTCAGAGGGTAAATACAAACTTAATATTTGTTTGTAAGTCATTAATTAACAAACTGAAGCTGTTTAATGTGATGGACATATTTATGTAATGTACTGTCCTCTGGACAGTGGACAAGTGGTTTACACAGCTAGGAGACCTGTATGCTAGGTTTATATGAATATGAATGTGAGTGTGAATGGTTGTTTGTCTATATGTGCCTTGTGATTGGCTGGCGACCAGTACAGGGTGGACCTCGCCTCTCGTCTGAAGACAGTTGGGATAGGCTCCAGCATGCCCGCGACCCTGAAAATGAATGAATGAATGAATGCATTGTCATTGCGGATCGTCATAAGGATAAAACATGACAGTATTGTTCAGACCACTTCACAGTAGACCCCCAAATCATGTGTTGCAAAAAAAATGGGTTGCAGGCGCGTTATCATCACATTAGCATAATTGGCGTGGTGCATGTGCTTTATGGAGCCTCACAAAGTGGACAAAAAACATGAATAGCAAAACGGATACAGTTGTCTCTCGCAATATCGTAGTTCCATTATCGCCCCCTCCCTCCATTTTTTCAGAAATTACAAATAAATCATCACTGTTTCATAGATTATGGTCTATTCATGTATTCAAATACACGTGATATGTAGTACCCTGGAACGGCAGTAATGACATAAACCATTGCGACATTACCTTACATTACATTACCTAACACTGGATGAAGAAAACCTCTCCTATTCCACGGTGAAGTGGTAAATTTTTGGTTTGTAACATTTGGAATGAATAAATTAGAGGTAAATCAGGTTGTTCAAAAATGGGACGGTTCAGTTATATCCTCGTTCCCTCCACTCATTCACTGCCGTTGTGTCCCTGGGCAAGGCGCTTCACCTTGCCTCCAGCGCTGCGGACGCTGGTGCATGAATGGGAATGAATGTTTGGTTGTGATCGGAGAAGCCGTGGAGTACCGGGAGTTACCCACCATGCCTTGTGGTGTGTATTTGTTTGTGCGTAGGTGTTTATTTGCTTTCTGTCACATCTTGATTGAAGTGGGTGTTTGGGTAAATGGCCGCTTCCTTTGTGTTGTGCAAATGTGTATTTGCTAAGCTGATAGCTGCAAATGAATAGTGCTTCCTTAAACACGACAACGCTTGCTTCCGGGTAGCTTCTGTGCCTCTCAAGCTGAGTAGTTGTCTCAAACTGAAGTGACAAAGTTGCCAACACCGATTCCTCCTGCTGCGTCATTTTCTGGGTGGATTTAGAATCCACGCACCCATCCACTGTACGCAGTTGTAGCAATGCTGGATTCACAGACAGTCCCTGTTTAAAGCGCTAATGAAAAACACTAATTATTATGTGTTTCTGCGGCACAGCAATTTGTCATGTACAAGCAAAAAGAAGAACTATCAGTTGTTAAAAGTTGAAAATATGTAGCAAACCTTTGCTGTGATCAGTAACGCTTCAGGCAATACATTTCCTTGTCTTTGCCTTCCCCGGTTTGTCTGTGGGTCTCAGGGGTTGGCTATCCTCCGGCCTGTCAGCGCCCTATTTCTGGTCGGGATTGCCTCTCTGCGGACCCTTGCTGGTCTCCAGGAACGGGGCGGGGGGCAAATCTGTTTGGTATGTAAGGGATTTTCTATGAAAATATTACATTTAAAATTAAGAAATCTTACTTACTGCAGGAATGCAGTTATCACGTCAGGTCTGGTACCAGTCAATGAAAATAAACGAGGGATTACTGTTGAATTAAAAAGCATTGTATGAAACGCTTACAAAAATGACTATCGGACTATGTTGTTTGGGAAGTGGCCCGTGAAGGTTTTTTTGCAGACCCACTGGTGTGAACTGAAGCTGGAGTGTCATTGCATCTTCACATTTCCCACATGTCCTGTCCTAAAAACCTCTCACCTCAGTTCATACTCATTTGAAGGTCATGGAGGGCCCTCGTAAGCTCCCTCACGGGCTTATGAGCTCATGGGAGTCGTCGTGGCTGTATCAGTTGGAGTATAACGATGGAGTTAGATAATATTTACAGTACCTGTATGTGAAGCTCAATTTGTGGTCAGTGACAGTTGTTGTGGATGTGAATGTAAATTATTGTTTGTCTTAATGTGTCATGTTATTGGCTGATGACCAATCCATCCTGGATAAACCACAGCATTGGTTTCACATTGAACACTGAATAAAATGTCAACTCTGAAGATGATAAGGACTTAATGGCCTGTAAACAATACTTCTTGGAAAGGAACAAAAATGTGTCTTTTGCATTTTGAATTCCCTTTAAATGATGGAAGATTATTAAGCTAATGCTGTTTTTGTATTTTGCTGCTCTGGCCTAGTGGGTTAGCTAAATGCTCAAAACAAATATATAAACATACGTATATATTCCTTCATTCATTAATTTTCTACCGCTTATCCTCACGAGGGTCGCGGGGGTGCTGGAGCCTATCCCGAGAGGTGGGGTTAAACATATATACAGTAAACCTCGGATATATCGGACTCGGATATATCGGAAATTCGCTCACAACGGACAGATAAAAAAGAACCAATTTTTCTGTAATGCATTTCCAATAAAAATTCATTGCATATATCGGATTTTTTATAACAGATTTCGCCTATTTCGGACAAAATCTCCAGTCCCGTTCCAATGCATTTCCATGAAATTTCCCTCGCATATATCGGATGGCCGCATCGTGGCGCTCCGATTCGCCGAATCGTGACAGGCCGCTATACGACGTCATTTGCAGCGTTTGCAGCGTTGCCTGCGCGTCCAGGTACATTGGAAACATAGTCAAGGAAGTGCCTTTTTATAACGGATAAAATCCCATTTACGCATATACCGGATATAAATCCGATATATGCGTAAAACGGACATTTTCCGGTATACGCATATAACGGATTTCGCTTATATCGGACAAAACCAGTGGGAACAATTGAATCCGATATATCCGAGGTTTACTGTATATATATATATGTAATATATATAATATATAAACATAGCCAGTCAACAGACTACTTGGTCTTTTTTGCTGATTTTGACACCATTACAAAGCCTTGAAAAGCATCTGTACGGTATCCACTTGTCGACTGTACGCTATGGCTGTTCATATGTGAAGCTCATCATCTTTGTCCTTAGCTGGAAGCCCAATTCTCGCTATTATTTCTCATGCTACTGCTGACGTTCCTCTAATTGTCTTTTTGTTCTCTTTATTCCCCAGGATCTGAAGAAGGTGCTGTCTTTCCCCCCATACCCTGTGGAGTTTTTGCACCCGGTCGTGTATGCCTGCACGGCAGTCATGTTGCTCTGCCTCTTTGCTTCCATCATCACATATATCGTGCATCACAGGTAGGAAATATTTCTGTTCAATGTTGTATTGGCAGCCATGCAATTGACTGGCCTTCTTCAGTTCACTATTTAAGGTCGACCCGTTTAAGTAGCTTCTCTTAAATTTCCCATAAAAAAGACAATGGTGCAGTGCAGATGGGCTTCAGGGTTTTTTCGATATTATTATTACACTTATACATTCACCTTCTTGACACACACACACACTGACATAGCACAACTAGAGGTGTGCAACATCGACATGGAAAAAATACGAGGAGACACACAATGGATGCATTGTTCTTACTCAATGACTTCTACACAAGCTTAAGTTTCACTTTCTACAGGATTGTGCATGCTTTAATTCTGGGCTCTTCCTCGATCTTTATCATTTTTTAACAGAATCCATTCATTCATTCATTTTCTACCAGACAATTTGGAGTCGCCAGTTAACCTAGCATGTTTTTGGAATGTGGGACAAAACCGTAGTACCCGAAGAAAACCCACGCGTGTGCATAATGTGTAAAAATGGGGACTCCCCTAGAGGTACGTATGTTTTTGTTTATGTCAGCTAACTCTTCTGCTCCTGATTTTATTCTTACAAAAACATAGACCACATGGTGCTGACCCCATACGTCACATTGACTTGAAAATTCTCACACAAATGTGGTGTACACTTTCAGAGGACTGACAAGCATATGTCAGAAACATCTGAGCAATATTGCTTGGAAACATGGCTGCCATCCATCACCCAACCCCCCCCCCCCCCCCCCCCCCCCCCCAATATTAATGGCATCTCTATTTACCAACACTTTAGTTGTTTAGTATCACTCAGGCTGATTGACAGCCTCCGAGCTGTGAAGCACTAAACTGGGTGTTAAATGAGCAAAACGCAAGTGCGGCTGGCAGTTTTAGATTATTCATTGTAGAATTTCTTTTTCCCACACGTGATGCACTTGAACATATGCCTAAAAACAAATGCAAATATGTGCCAGGTATGTCAATAGGTGCTTGTCAATCGGTTATAGAATGATACATTATGCTTGTCACTGCCGTTTTTTCATAGCAAGTCAAATGCAAGATATTTTTATGCTGAATGAATGAATTTGACGGCCAAGATGGAAGATTACAGCCTTCAGACTTTCAGAGAAGGATAAGATGCATGTACTCCATATACAGATACGTAGGTAGAACATTATTATAAACCTTGTCAATAAATACAATTTACAATGATGTTAACTCCATATGAGAGCGACTCAACAGACCTGTTGAGTGTTACTTCCACCTGAAGCATGGTGCCTCACCTTATCTGTGCTTTCCCGATTAGTTTTTTATGCAAATATCCAATATGTTGTCATATTACATTCTATTTATATGAAGAAATAGCTTTGCAGCCAACTCTGCCTCCATTGCTCTTCTACCTTCTGTCACTGTTCCACATTCCCTGTGCCCCATTACCTATGTATTATAGAACTTATCATTGTGTTGGGAAGCAATGAAATTGTGTCGTGTTACTGTCAGTCGCCGCTTAATGGCTGAGCAGCTGGCGCAGGGTGATATAGAACAGTAGGGATGGCGGTAAAAATATACAACTCTACGGATCCTGAGTATTATTTCCAAAGATTCGGAATAAACCCGTCAAATGTAGTTTTACCAGTGTGTACTAACAACTGCTAAATGTTTTATTGATACTTGAAAAATATAGACCTTTCAGCTCTGTAGTATTGTCTCCTTGTGTCAACACGTCCTCCTCCTTCTGCTTCAACTTCTTTGCTTGTGAATTTCATGGTAATGGTAATGGTAATGGTAATGGTAATGGTAATGGTAATGGTTTTATTTCATTTGAACATGCATCAGATTCCAATTGAGTGCATCCCATAATCAGTTCCCAGTTCCACATGTCCAAAAGGAGTAGGAAGAAGCAAAGCTTATTCAATCCTACCCCTCCATCTGGTACTTTTACAATCAGTAACTGTTACATTTGTTCACTTCCTGCTTTCCATAATACAGTTTAAGGTTTTTTTTTTTTGAATGTTTAAATTTTGTAATTTTTTGTCCCGTACCAAAGTACGAGGTGATATGAGCATCCAATGCCATAATGGGTACCATAGTGCGTGTCAATATAGTGATATATATAGCACATCATGACTGGTTCAAGACTCTTCATCCTTGTATTTAGCAAACATCAACTGCTTGTATTGTTGTTAAAGAGGTGTGAACATGTTAGTAAAATATTGTGTTGTTGTTGGGTTTTTGGGCGGCACGGTGGTCTAGTGGTTAGCGCGCAGACCTCACAGCTAGGAGACCAGGGTTCAATTCCACCCTCGGGAGTTTGCATGTTCTCCCCGTGCATGCGTGGGTTTTCTCCGGGTACTCCGGTTTCCTCCCACATTCCAAAAACATGCTAGGTTATTTGGCGACTCCAAATTGTCCATAGGTATGAATGTGAGTGTGAATGGTTGTTTGTCTATATGTGCCCTGTGATTGGCTGGCGACCAGTCCAGGATGTCGGATGCCTCTCGCCCGAAGACAGCTGGGATAGGCTCCAGCACCCCTGCGACCCTCGTGAGGAAAAGCGGTAGAAAATGAATGAATGAATGTTGGGGGGTTTTTTTTGCACATTCTCTACTGGGTTATGACAATTTGTCCATAACGGTTTATTTATATATTCTAGTATTTAAATGACTATACAATTTCAACTTGGAACGATATCCATGCCAAGTGGTGACTACATCTAGGTAGTTTAATGATCAGGTAATTGTGAACTAGGTTCAAGACGGATCATCTAAGCCCTGTTGGAAAAGAGGATAGCTTCATTCATCCCGGCCTCTTTAGGGAGGAGATGTGCAGGGTTGCAGGTTAACGTGCTTGACCCAGTGAAACCATGTACACAGCCCATGAAAACCTCCTTCTCGGGAGCCGAGCAGCCAGCTTGATTTATGACCTCATTGCTGGATGCAGTTCAATACCTGGACTGTGGCAGAGGCCGCATCACCAGCAGCTCCTTCCCAGAGCACGTGAAGCTCAGCCACAATGCTTTACAACGCTTCATGTTTTACAGGTACCCCGTTTTGGAACATGGCCATTTCCAGGTTATATATTTGGGTTCTTTCCACTGAAACAACGCTTTTTATGGATGAAGCATAGAAAGCTGACACGGCTGACATGTTGACCATGTGTGACCTATTTATCCTATTATTTAACAGCTAGTTCCAACGTGGCGAAATGGGCTAAGTGCCTTGCCCTTGGCTAGTATATGACCCCGGGTTCTTTTTGACAAAACAATTATAAATACATATAGAACACATATGACGCTTCAATTGGGCTGGCGAACTGGAAACAATCCGCTTCCCCTTTTAGTTTATATTTAAAGCAGCAGAGTAGATTCCTGTGTGTTTATTGCACATGTACCACTCTGTCCCGTAGCATTAATAAGATGCCTCAGGACCGCCATCCTAAAGAAATGACCTAAATGTTATACACTGTCCTGCTAGCTTGGTATTACAGTAATACTAGTATAATTTCTTATTTATGATTGGGACAGAAAACCTGTTTATGACCTTCTGAAAATGGTTATAACATCATTAGAGCCATCTAGACATGAAATAACTCCCATATAGTCAGCTTTACATCCGTATTATGGGCGCCAAGTGACACGTGAAATTTGTGCATGTTTTTATACATGTTTGTGCTTGTGCGTGTCACGCAATGCGTGTCTTGCAACACAATCCCTAAAAGTTGCCCAGACGAGGACTAATCAGTGGGAGTTTCATTGATCGACCAATGAGCACACTATACTGACCATGTTGGAGCTATTTCATATTTCTAAAAAAAAAAAAAGAATATAAAGAAAAAGCAGCAGCTTGGGACCTCGTTGGTACCAGAGTAAACCTTGGGAAACCGGATGTGTGTCGCTCACGAGTGTAGCTGGTTACAATCGCTCATTGCCATTCATTTGAATGGTTTGCTACGCGTCGCCGATTAGTTTCACCAATTGCAGTCGTTTGTTGCCTCCCATGTGTGGCTCCTGTTACTCAGTATGAATATAAATCAACATAAATCAAAGAAAATAATCATAAATTACTAGAAATGAATAAATAGAAAATAATAACATAAATAATGCTGAATCCAAATTCTACCCCTTATCCTTCTCCTTGGTCTTCCTCAGATTCTTTTGTAAGAAAGTCCAGAATTTTGGCTTTTCCGTTTTGGGATTGCAGCTTTTTAATGACCCTGGAGAGAAGTCAGAGGGCTGACTTCACTTGGCTTAGTAACAGGAATAACCTACTAAGTAATTGACAATCCAATCATAATAAGAATAGTAGAATAGTAATCGTCGGCTGAAAACAAATATACAGTCATGGTTTTCATAAAAAGGGACAACGTTAGTTTCCATAAGTTGAATAATCTTTGCTAATATGATGTGTGGTTTCGTTGTTTGCATCTTTTAATTAACTCACATCCTGATCAGTTTGAAAACTAGATATCGGTTTTAGTCGGCTCGTTGTAACTCGGGACAACAAATAGTTCAAAACATGTGAAATATTTACCCAGAGTAGTTATCTAATAAAATTTTGAAAATCAATAATAATGCTAATTACTTACATTTATATGCTACTTTTGGCCTCCGCTCTGCCGCTGGAGTGTATCCGAGTAGAGTCCGCCAACACCTTCATTTCAAGTCTGGTCCTTGACCACACTTGGTTTCTAGGGCTGTCCACCCCTTGGCACTTCCCTCTTACCACTTGGTTTAAGGAGAATTGGGACACCACTTGATTCTCCTGAACGCACCAAACCTCGGGGTCAGGTAGATAAGGGCTAGTTTTAGTATTCAGCCTAAGATTCATACAAACATGTTCCAGACTTGTGGAGGACAGGAAGTCTGTGTTATTATGATGATGATAATTATATTATTATTATTATTGTACCTGTATTGAGATCATTCAAAACAGCAATAATGTCGAAATCAGTGTTTCTGTCTCTCACCGAACTTTACAGTATTTTACACGAGTGACCAGTCTACATATCGTTACAATATCTTTGTATACATCCTACTAATACTTTATATTTGTATTTCTTCATTTAGCCTGTTTAGCATGTTTATATTTGCAAATGATTTAGGAAACAATATATTCATTTATGTGGGAGGAAACCGGAGTCCCCGGAGAAACGGGGAGAACACGCAAACTCCACAGAAAGATGGAATTGAACTCAGGTCTCCTAGCTGTGTGGCCTGCGCGGTAACCACTCGATCGCCATGTAGCCCCGCAAAACATATGTATATGTATGTATTTGCTTAAATATGCATCCATTTTACTAATAACGGGCCATATTGAACCATTAAAAAGCATGATTTCATACATATTTGAAAAAGTGAGGATAAACGGTACACAAGATGGATGGATGGATGGATGGGTGGATGGGTGGAGGGGTGGATGGATGGATGGTTGTTGAGCTTTGGGAAGTGAAAATAGAGAAAAACCTTTATTTTCAATGAGTATAAATCCAATTGACATTATTATACTTTCATCAGATTCTTCAATAAGCAGCATAATAAAAGCAGGAGTGGAGTTGTATCAATAATTAGTCATCTGAATTTGTACAATCAGAGTTTATTATAGTAGTATTTATAGGTTTTATGTATGTGTTTAATACTGTTTGTTTGTGGTCATGTATAAATGTTTATTTTGATGAGGTAAAATAATAAAAAAAATAATATAAAACCCTCTCAGTGTGATACAGTGCAGCTCGATGCCACTGCAAATGATCCTGTAATAATGTTAACAAATTAAATAATCATTTACTGACTGTTAAGCAAAATTGTCTTTTATTGTCTTCGTCAAGCAGTATTTAATTTCTTTGGGATTAGATCTCATTAGATGTGCAGATGTGGCAAAGCACACGCTTGGGTGATTATTGATTAATTGATCATTAAGAATTGTCAATCATGTGGAACCATTGATCTGACATTCATTTTAACAAGCTCATGTTGCATGCATGTATGCATAATGGATTTTACTAGGTGGCAAACAGCTGGGGACATGCTTCATTTTGGTCCAATTACTTTGCTGTCTACATGGGATCATGGAAATTGATTTTTAGAAATTGAAAAAAAATGAAGATGAAGCCATTTGATTAGAAATGTGAATTCCGAAGCTGAAATGAAATGTATGTAGAATTAAAGTTGAAATATCCTTGAAATGTGTTGAAATCTACTCACTGGCTGAGGATTGAACCAGCCATTATCAGGTTGGTAGTCAAGCACGCTACAACCTGAGACACCGTGCACAGAATGGTACATAGGGCTCTAATTTTGTATACCTGGTGCACTTTGCAATTTTCATGAGAAGTGCCGCGGCGCACCGGCGCCTCCATCACACCCACTGCGCCAGGCTTAAAATGTTGCCTGTCTCGGCGCAGTTCAGTATACCAAATTGGCTGCGCATGGTGGTTTATTGGACCAAATCACCCCTGCGTGGGCTGTGCCACGCTCTGCCACCCTGTGCCACCTTGCGCTGCGCCACCAAATTAGAGCCCGTATTGTTAAATGTCAAAATCAATTACCATCAATAGGTTGCAACAAAGAAATTGTCCACTCATTTTCAATGGGAAAAATTTAGCAGAGTAAAAGTCGGAAAGTAAAAATACTGACTGTTTTTGGAATGTTTAAATATGTTGAACGATCACACAAGGACTGAGAATCAAACCTGCAACCATCGGGTTGGGCAACAACCACTCTACTTCCACTTCCTGATGTTCAAGTTATATTATTTTTTTTAAATGACAGAATTTGAAGTGTTGGAAGATAAAAATGCAGACGCAATGTTGAAATTTGAATTATTGCAGTGGAGCGGGGATTGAACCAGCAACTATTTGGTTGGGAAACAACCCAAACTCTCAACCTCCACATTGTTATTGTGCTCATATTTTTTACAAAAAACAGTATGTGGCTTCTTGTCTTCTTGCTACTATATAACAAGCACTTTTTCTCCACTTGTTTAAACCATTAAAGTAGAACTCTTTTTTTTTCCTAAGGATTTCTTGCCTGCATAAATGCAGTAAACCTGCTCATTAGCTTTCAGACTGTTGTT
The DNA here is from genome assembly GCF_030265055.1 of Doryrhamphus excisus. Taxonomy (NCBI): domain Eukaryota; kingdom Metazoa; phylum Chordata; class Actinopteri; order Syngnathiformes; family Syngnathidae; genus Doryrhamphus; species Doryrhamphus excisus. Next base: position 1,731,056 of record NC_080467.1, read on the forward strand.
CGCTGATGTCGGGCTGAGTTGATGATCTCCAAGTCATTATGAGGTGGAGTCACTGAATTAGACCTGGGATATGTGTGTATTTTTTGCACCTGTGGTTTAATATTTACACACTTCATATTGTTGACAGAACAAGGACACCACAATTGCCGCAGCTGCTAAACCAGATATGGCGTTTTATTTTATGACATCCACATAGACCAGACAGATGACAATGAAAGGGTTTCTATTGACATGCGTTACGGAGAAATATGAAGGTTCTCCTGCACCGAGTCGGAATTTTCGGTGTGCTGAGAAAAGTATAAAATTACAATGTTTGATGAAAAAACACTCAAAGTGCAAAGTAAATGCATAAAACGGTTGGCAAATTATGACTGACTTGTGTTGAATGAGCTGTGTTTTTGTGCTAATATTGCCTATTTTTAAAATATGGCATTTTAAATTAAATTGTGCGCCACATTGCAATCCATGCCAGATGCCGTATGTAATTATAAATATTGAAAATTATGTATTGTTCCTCACTTCAAGCTCGTGGAAGTAAAGGTGAAAAGCTTTTTTATTACATACAATACAATACTACAGTAATTTTCGACCTTATTGATTGATGCGTATGCCTAAAATGTTGAATGACGGCTTTAAAAAACCTGTGGTTACGACACTGTTATTGTGTGTTAAGGTAAAAGTATTTGATTTGTTGCTTTTTGACAAAAAAAAGAGATTGCCTGTACCGACTTAAGTTTCTGTTTCTTTCTTTTGGCAGTGCAATCCGCATCAGTCGGAAGGGATGGCATATACTTCTCAACTTCTGCTTCCATACAGCTCTGACCTTCGCTGTGTTTGCCGGCGGCATCAATCGAATCAAATACCCCATCATCTGTCAAGCAGTAAGTGCAGTCCTTTTTTGTGTGCCTCCCTCACGAAGCTCGTCGGGAAAGTGATTAGGAGTGTCTATTGTGTTGTCAGCATTGGAAGCGGTCTGCAGGCCGACAGGGACCCGGCTTCACGTCACAGGATTATGAGAGTGGCATTATGAGATCCGATGACATTTATTTTATTAGGCGTTTTCGCCATGATGTTGGAGATCAGGCGTGCCCTCCAGAATTATTAGAGTTAGTGAGGTCAATTCATTTATTTTTGCTGTAGACCAAAAACATTACCGTATTTTCCGGACTATAAGTCGCACTTTTTTTTCATAGGTTGGCTGTTCCTGCGACTTATACTCCAGAGCGACTTATAAATGACCTTTATTGTTCATGTTTATTTTTTGTGTAGCTGAATTAGCATTGTGTTAGCATATCTTACACCTATTCAGCCTGTTCTCTATTCTTTTATTGTTAGAACTTGCCTTCCAAGATTACGTAATGTCTGTTTTGGTCAAGTAATGGTAATGGTAATGGTTTTATTTCATTTGAACATGCATCAGATTCCAATTGAGTGCATCCCATAATCAGTTCACAGTTCCACATGTCCAAAAGGAGTAGGAAGAAGCAAAGCTTATTAAATCCTACCCCTCCATCTGGTACTTTTACAATCAGTAACTGTTACATTTGTTCACTTCCTGCTTTCCATAATACAGTTTAAGGTTGTTTTTTTGTTGTTTTTTTTAGTAGTTTGTAAAATAAATTACCCGCAAAATTTTTTGACTTATACTCCAGTGCGACTTATGTATGTTTTTTTCTACCTAATTATGCATTTTTGGCCTTTGGACTTATAGTCCAGAAAATAAAGTATTAAACAAGGGAGCAACATTTCAGCCTTTATTTTACATATATTTGCATTAAATCGGATGCCCTGCTTAGAAGATAGCATCTTTTGTTTGAATCCACACATTTTTCATGTCAACAAAAGTATTGGAACTTGTGTCCTTTTGTTCCCCTGGTGTGTCCTATTACATTGCTCATTCCGTTCAGTAAATAACTGAATGTCCACGCTCAATTTCAGCTTGGGTAGGATAAGTTTTGCACGTGGAGACTGCATTCGGAGGTGAAGACAACATGACAACATGTCTATCGGTGACAAACAAGCAATTCTGAATCTTTGAAAAAAATGTAAACCTCTGCACACACATTGCTCACATTTACCACAACCATTTGGAATGTCCTGAAGAAGAATGAGGAAAAAAAACACTAGTGTACAAATAATGGACGTGGTAGACAAGTAGACACTTCATGACATAAAACATTCTCAGAGATGTAAAGAAAGACCCAAAATCAACTGTTAGTGACAACCACAACAACCTGCAGAGAGCAGCAGTGAAGGTCTAACTATCTCCTCTTCATAGAAGACTTCATGAACAAAAGTACAATGGAGGATTCAAACCACTCATTAACAAGAAGAATAGGAAGGCTTGGGAGTGTGTCTAAAAGCGGATGAAAAAGGCAAGGATGTTGGAGATCCAGGCTTTCAGACCACCCCCACTGGCCAGGAGGACGTCTATGATGGGATGAAAACAATGTAAACCAGCCTTTGACTAACAGGAGCCAGAGCTTGGAGACCTTCTTACATTGTCCTGTTTTTGAACACTTGACCTTTTTGTGGAATACGTAAACCAGAGGTGTTCAAACTGAGGGCCACATACTGAAAAAATGATCCATCAATATCATCATATTAGAAAAAGTGATCAATAATTCCATATGCTAGCTTGCAAGGGTTACTTCGATATTTTGTAAATCAACACATGTAGATAGAGTATGCTAAGATGTATATTTAATGATAAAAACTGTATGTAAAAATGTGTATTATTAGTATGAAATTTGGTCTTTGCTCCATTATTTTCCACCTATTTTGCTTAATTTTAGTTTTATTTATCAAGTATGTCAACTTTCTTCTTCAATAACCATTTTTCTCTTTGTAATATTCTGACTTTATTCTCATAATATTATGACTTTATTTCTCACATTATAACTTTTCCCAACCTAATTTGACAAAAATGACAATTTTCCTATGTTTTCTTTCTGATAAAGTTACTACTTTAAAAATATATTTATATTTTATATAAATATTTACAAAAATTCCTCATGTTACATAAAATTTTGACTTTATTCTTTTTAACTAAATGTTTCCATTTTTGTTGTTGGTTGTTTTTTTTTGGGGGGGGGGGGGTTAAATTATACTTTTAGAATGTTCTCCGGGCTAAAAAAAAAAAACCAGCCTCAAATGGCCCCCGGGCCACACTTTAGGCACCCCTGACGTTTTTAATGAAAGCAGTGTTCAGTGTAGACTTCATGAACAGGGCTGCAAGCTGGAATTATTAACGCTGTGCTTCAGGTAACAGGGAACATGTACCTGTGTTGTTGTGCTTTCCTGAAAAGGAATATCTCTACCAGTGTTTTCCAAAGTGCGGCCTGGGGCCTCGTTACTACCTATGTGTTTCCGAAGGTGTTTAACCTTGCTGATACCGGATTGACGCGTATTGACCGGTCAAGTAGAAGCTGTATGCTTCTATTATATGTATTATATGGCTGTTAATAAATATCGGTTGAGTTTTTCCGCAGTGGCCCAACCAGACACCTTGCATATTTTCTTCGTATAGTGCATCGTATCATGCTGGTTATTCTGATAAATCGAATACCTGTCGTAAAGGGAAACCACATGGCTCAGCCTTGGAAGACACCCAAACTGCCTTGTCATCAATTTGTGTGAATGAAGTAACATTCATGCACTTAGAGTAGCTTGAAGCGGAAATGGTTTTGCTCCATTTACGGTGAATGGTGAAACAAGGCTCTTACTGTTGGCAGCTTATTTATTTTGTTGCTCTCTAAAGCTGCAAGATAGACATGCAATGAACACAACCGCCACAACCGCAACCACAAAAATAAGCACTATTTAATGCGTACGTCTTCAAAGATTATTATACCTTTTTTTTTTGTTACTAAAAACGGTTCATTTATCCACCGTAGTAACTCCATTTTCACTGTTAATTTTTTATAACGGATAAAATCCCATTTACGCATATACCGGATATAAATCCGATATATGCGTAAAACGGACATTTTCCGGTATACGCATATAACGGATTTCGCTTATATCGGACAAAACCAGTGGGAACAATTGAATCCGATATATACGAGGTTTACTGTATTATGGATTTTCTTCTTGTAATACTACTGCTATTTTTTTGTTTTTGCTACTTTTGATTTTTTTTAGTTTTCTTGAATTTTCATTCTTCCATCAACATGCTATCAATGTGATGTCTTCAAGGTCCAAGGACACCTCCGTCTGCATTTGTATCTGTGTAACACAAATCACTGGTTTGCCACACTGTGTAATATCCTGTTGTCTCGTACTAAGCACAGAGGCTGTAGCCAGTCTTTCTTTGTTTTTGTTTTATTTTGTTGTTTATCTCATTTTGGCCTTCAACCAAATTTGGATTACACATTGAGGGGATGGTTCAGTGGGTGTGATCAAAGTCAAATAACCCATTAAGAAGCTGATAACTCCAGCTATGAATATGACCTACATCCAAGTGATGGCTTAAAGTTGCTATAAAGAGAATCTCATCATTAAAGTGCTGCCATGAAATTAGATTTGACTGCTGAAGAAAACACCGAGACGCATTACAGCATCTGCAATGACTGGTTTATTGCTGCCGTTGGGTGTTGTGTAAGTGGAAGAAATGTTCATCACAATACCCATGTATCTGTATTATACAGGTGTACTGTATCGGTAGGTTTACATTAAAATGAATGAACCCCCCAGACAGGGAGTTACCCACCGATATGCGTGTTACTAAACACATGGGCTCCGTAATTTGGGGAATGTGTTGGCCATGGCCAGATTGTACAGCAGGAGAAGCCGCTCGCAACGGCTGGGTCAATGGCTGAGGCATCCATGCTATCCCGCCGGGAGAACAGCCCTAGAAGGACGTCGCCCGCTGTGGGAGCAGCCGCTGCCTTGGTCGGCCAATGTACTTTTAAACTCCCAACGCTCTCACTCCTGCCTTGCTTTACCCTTGCAAGCAACCAGCTTTTTCTGCGTGAACGCCAAAAATAATTTGCATCCCAGTTTTTTTCCTAGGGCTTTGCGTGCTGTAAATGGCAAATACATATGTTTAGTTGTTGGTTGTTTTGCATCCTTTGTTGGCATACATATTACTTTGCTGTGGGATGTTTTAGCACTTTAAGACACCGTGAGTAAGAATGGTAGGTGGGCTATTAACCCGCCTACGATTTCAATGAACCTGGTGAGTTCATTATTTTTACATAATGTTTACATAGGGTTTGATATCCTTTACAGCAACACAGTGTTAACTGCATTTTGCTGCAATCTCCGCAAATGCAATGTTAATGCTACATGCTCTACTCTTATAAAAGGGATATCTGAATACCGATATCAACCGACATCATGCCGATAATTATCATGAGTGATACTGTTGCCATTTGAGTTTTTTTGTGAGTGCTTTAGCGTCAAAATAGGTCTTTCCCATGACGTCCATTGTTAGCTAGCTCATATTAACTCGTTTTCTTGTACTGGAATGCGCAGAAAAGGGACTTGTTTCACGTGAGGATTGTGAATGATGGGCAGAATTTCCAAAAAAGTGCAGTTCCCCTTTAATACCACTATGATCACATCACAAATAATAAAAATAATGTACAAAAATGCAACATAACAGTGCATGTCATTAAAGACTCGGGGATGGACACCATAAAGCAAGTCAATATTTCCTAAATTAAAGTTTTGTTCTGTACTTTTTTGACCGTTGCTTAATTACTACACTAATGTGCTACCCAAAATAGAATTTTAAAAAGCAGCACTTCATAATAAAAATCTGATTCCTTTTCTTCTGCTTTTGTAATATCACCCGTGTTGGAAAACCAAATTGCCTGAAAGTTCAAAAAATGATTGCATCAATGCACGAGTTGGGTCTAAAATAGGAAAAGCGGTCAAAAAGGTCAGTAAACAAGTCATTAAAAATCTCTAACTGTGTGCGTAGTGAGCCTGCATTTGCCAGCCCGGTGCTCTTTAATGGGAAGAACATTAATTAGATTCCAGTTGGCTGTTTCCAGCTCATCCTTTGTTGACTGTGTGATCAATGTGCTGTTCACTGATGCGGCCACTGCCTGAAATATTTCATACGTATTTACCCAAGGTAGCGTGCTAACAATGCCTTTTACTCACATCAAATGAGAATAGTATAATGTCTCGAATGTGAGTTTGGCAGGCTCGGGAATAGATAATTGCTGTCTTTATTGATCATATGTCAATAATATCTTGCGTGCAGTGTATTAATCGTACTATTTTTGTTTTGCTTTGTGGTTATCAGTTTTTCTATTTGTGACTGTTGTACACTATTATGAATATTTTGGTCAAACAAAATTAAAAACAAAAGTTATTTGGAATTGTTTATACTTGGCAGCTTCATCCTTTTTGACTGAGTGATCCGTTCCCACCACGTCCGACACTGTGTGGACCCAAATTTTTTCAACTTACCAAAAAAATGACCTACCTTCAAAGAAAGAGGGCTTCTGAAAAAAAAAGAACAGGGGGATCATATGGGTGGACGCCAAATGGCGGCCTTCCTGCCCTCTCCGGGAAGCAATCGTACCCACATCTAAAAAGGTTTGGGTGACCATCAACCAACACTTGAGCCGGATGAGCAGGAGGTATCTCCAGATGGCTGAGGGGTGTAGGAGGCAACTGGCTTAAGGAGGAATACATGGAACGCAGGATGAAACCTGAAGGATTGTCAAAGTTGGAGCTGGACAGAACATAAGTTAATAACACGTTCCACCATATAAGGACCGCGAAACCTGGGTTGAAGATTCTTAGAGACCGTGTTGAGAGGAAGGTCACGGGAAGACAGCCATACCTTTTGTCCAGGCTCGTAGTTTGGAGCAGCCGAGCGATGATGCTGACTGGCCAATGGATCAAGCTGGGAAAGCACAACCCTTGCATTGCAGTGAGGGAAAAGCCGGGGGGAAAACCTGATGACAGTTATGGGAATACTCAATCTAAGGTAGGTTCACAGACCATGAAGCAGGCTGCTGGTGGCAGTCTGGCCGTCGGACTGGGGATGATAGCCGGATGATAACCTGGGAGAGGCTCCCAGGGCCTTGCAGAAGGCCTTCTAAACCTTACAAAGAAGCACTGTGGCCCCGTCTAAGACCGAATCGAAGGGAATTCCATGCAACCGGAAGACTTTAGTCTTGAGACCGAATCCAACGCCACACCAGCTACTTTCTGCTCTCCATCCCCAGCTCAAGGACACATCCAATTAGCAGCGGAACTCATGTACACTAGCATTCGTCCCCTGGCCAAGAAGACAGCAGATCATTCATTTGATGGAGGATCTCAGTTTGCCATTACAGACAGATTAAATTAATTGGGTAGCAAAAAAAAAACTAAGTGCCTTTTCATATTTCCCCATCATCGTCCCTCCTCTCTTCTTTTATAAATCTCATCTGTCTTTCCGAACTGCCAAAGGCCTCTGATAAAGTTAGATAAATACTGCCATTGGAATGTGATTTATGAATATTCAAACGAGAGGGAGTGCAGGTACGCATTAGCAGTGCAGTCTTCTCGCACTATGGTTTTCAATGTGACTATCATTTCTATTCAAATTATTATTCAGGCTGCACCGCTGATGTCCTCAAGCTCAACTGATGAGGATCTGCTCTGTATCCAAATATAAAACTGCACCAAAATGCTTGCACCAACCTTGACTGCTTCTGTGGCACCTCCTTAACCCACCATACCATTCTCGCACTTAATGAAGGACACAGAACATTCTGTTCTGGAAGGAAAACAGTCATGGAGAAGCTCTTGGTGTGACGCTGACATTTCTGACAGGAGCTCATCATTTACTCTTTGAGTCAGACCAGTCAAGTCGGTGATTGCAGTGATTATATTTGCCATGTTTCACCCCATTTCAGGTCGGGGTGGTGCTGCACTACTCGTCTTTGGCAACCATGCTGTGGCTGGGGGTGACTGCCAGGAACATTTACAAGCAGGTGACAAAGAAGCCCCCACAGAGCCAAGATGGCGACCCACCGCGGCCCCCTAAACAACCACTGTTGAGGTAAACTGTTTTATTTTTAATTGTACCAATTTTATTCTACAACATGCATTACACACAATAGGGAGCCATGCCACACCCATAGAAGGATGCACAGGAGGATGTACCTCTGGAGGGAGAGTCAACAATGTGTTTGACGCACTCAAACAGTCAGACCTCACAAACTCTTAACACGACACAAAACCTCCAGGCCTGTCGAGAGTAGTTTACAACAACCTCATATGAAATCAACAATAATGATAATGTAGCTGTTATGAAGTTATGAGCAATTTCTGTGTTTTCCGACTGTTGGTGAAGCTTTGACTGTGCCAGGCTGAGCATTTGTGTGTGTGTGTGTGTGTGTGTGCGGCGTTGTATGTGTGGAGACAGCTGCTGATATTTTTTTGCTGTGGGTGCATATAAAAGCAAACAGAGCTCTGGCATTGGAATTGGATCAATGTCGGCAGATTTCCAAATTCAGGAATCTGGTCGGATGTGAAACAAAGTTTACTTTAAAGACCTTGAAGGTACAAGTGGAATGAATAATGGATACTGAATATGAATAAGACATCAATCAAATCAATGAAGGCTCCATCATCCACTGTCAGACATCGCCCTACTCATGTATCTGCCACCATATGTGTCCAGGCTGCTCAGGTGATCTCTCTAACGATAGTCACCTTTACACTCGTATTACCCAATATAGTAGAAACAGGAAGTGATGTCAGCAGTTCAGAGTGGCGTTTTATCTTGGCATGGGATACAACCACAACAGTAGCCCATGTTTTCATTAGGGATTTTTATTTGAGATTATTGTGCCTGTAGTGAGATCATAAATAAGAATAAAGTTATATTCATGAGAAAATAACTTTATGCTACAGTTGATTCATTAATATAATTGAGGAAAAAATGGAACTGAAGTTGAGAAATTTGAACTATGTTGTAGCGAGGGACGATTGTAGACTTGTATACTAGATTTGGGAAGGGAAATTAAAAAAACATACATTATTTCCACTGAGGTTAAATTCAATTTTGGGAAATGAAGCCATGAAATTCAAATCACAAAGTGGTGAGGGATTACTGTATTTAAGGTAAATAGCTTAACAACTGTTTAAAACGAGAACGAAAACCTGCAAAATGAATCAGTAAAAATGTAGCGTACAGCCAGGAGCTTTACCACAAATATAAATGTTTTGCTAAATATGAGGATGAAGAGTCTTGAACCGGTCATGATGTACTATATACATATATCACTATATTGACACTTACTATGGTACCCATTATGTCATTGTATGGTCACCTCCTACTTCGGTACGAGACAAAAAATTACAAAATAAAAATAAAAAAATAAAAAAAAACCTTAAAGTGTATTATGGAAAGCAGGAAGTGAACAAATGTAACAGTTACTGATTGTAAAAGTACTACAAATTTCTACAATACCACACATTTGCATTTGAAACATTTCCAGAAAATAAGGGAAATTTCTTTCTCACTCCAAATATTGATCAAATATCTATAAATAATTATAGTGCATCAAATCTGACAATATTAGAGACAGATTCTCTTGCTGAGGGGGCACAGAGAAGCAGGTGGAGAATCTCCACCCCTAAACACCCTTTTCTGTGCAGAGCAAATCCCCTGATACCTTCATGATGGGGAGGGTTAATACGAAATGTTCTGGAGTGGCTCCCATCATGCATTGCTTGTGAATGAGATAATTTGTCTGGGGGCAAGCAGAGGGATTGTGCAGCACTGCATCCATGTTGATCCGCAGTGATTGACCATAATGGTCCCTGTCAGACAGGCTGGTACAATGAGACTTAGCAGCTGGAGACAAATCAATTTCTCCTCCTGGCGCCCCCAGATTCTCCAATCACCACCAATCACCTGCCATCAAACCTATTTCTACTCATCTGCCTTTCTGTCCCTCCAATCTTGACAGCGCCTAAGGCATGTGGCGTTTCAAAAAGTGCTCCATTTTTTAAAGAATCAACGTTACCATGTTTGGACTTTAAACATGTTTAAATCTAAAAACAGAGGAACCTTGGTTAGTGTATGCCAGGGGTGGGCAAACTTTTTGACTCGCGGGCCACATTGATTTAACAAAATTGACAAGGGGGTGGGGGGGGGGGGGCAGACTCTATAGTATTTTACACATAACAGTCCATTTTTACACGTAAAAGTGTCATGCAATCTGCTATATATGCACTTTGAGATCATTTATTTGATATAAATTTACATTTATTATTATTATTAGGTTTGCGCGCAGACCTCACAGCGAGGCGACCAGGGTTCAATTCCACCCTCGGCCATCTCTGTGTGGAGTTTGCATGTTCTCCCCGTGCATGCGTGGGTTTTGTTCCGGGTACTCCGGTTTCCTCCCACATTCCAAAAACATGCTAGGTTAATTGGCGACTCCAAATTGTCCATAGGTATGAATGTGAGTGTGAATGGTTGTTTGTCTATATGTGCCCTGTGATTGGCTGGCCACCAGTCCAGGGTGTACCCCGCCTCTTGCCCATAGACAGCTGGGATAAGCTCCAGCATCCCCGCGACCCTCATGAGGAAAAAGCGGTAGAAAATGAATGAATGAATGAATTATTTTATTATTATTATTTTTATTATGTGTTTGTGTCCCTTTTTTCAGAAGCATTTTGTAAACAGCTGTCTTCGGGCGAGAGGCGGGGTACACCCTGGACTGGTCGCTAGCCAATCACAGGGCACATATAGACAAACAATCATTTTGGAGCCCAGTGAGGATAAGCGGTAGAAAATGAATGAATGAATGAATTTTGTAAACGACAGACCACATCAAATAACAAAATTGATAAAACAGCTACTTCCACCATCAAAAGGTTGGCTCAAGCCGCGATGCCAGGTTGTATGTTGAGTTTAAATGAAATACTTTGGAAAGAACAGGGGGCCATATTCAAACACTTGGCGGGCCGGATGTGGCCCCCGGGCCGTAGTTTGCCCACCCCTGGTGTATGCCCTGGTTAGCATGTTTTTCTGTTAACAGGAAAAATAATTTCCGGTTGTTTTACTTTTTTTTTCCATCACAAAACTACACGGAAACAGGAACCAGAAGTCAGCTCTGTCGCCCATCTATGATGTCATCGGTGGTTGACTGTGTAATTCTTTGCAACCTAACACAGTTACACCACAAGTGTAAATTTTTTTTTTCATAGCTACAAGGCGGCCGAGTTGTTAGCGCGCAGGTCCCACTAGCTAGGAGACCTGAGTTCGATTCCACCCTCGGCCATCTCTGTGTGGAGTTTGTATGTTCTCCCCGTGCATGTGTGGGTTTTCTCCAGGGACTCCGGTTTCCGCCCACATTCCCAAAACTTTTGTGCCTTGTGATTGGCTGGCGACCAGTCCTGGGTTTACCCCGCCTCTTGCCCGAAGACAGCTGGGATAGGTTCCAGCACCCACACCCCACGATTCTTGTGAGGATAAGCGGTAGAATATGAATGAATTAATGTTTTTTCATCGTTTTATAATTAAAATTCTTAAATTACAATTTAAGGTTATGTTTCCTTTATTGAAGATGTGCGATAAGGATACAACATGGCAGTCCGACACCACCTTTGTGTTTTGCAAGAAGTTATTTCTTGAATTCAATAATGTTTTTTCATCAAAATGGTGACACTTGCAACTTTCTTTGTCTCCATTTTGGGCTATTTTGCAACCACAATCGGAGACTTAAGGTGAGAAGCATTACTGAATTTAAGAACGTCATATCTAAACATGAAGGTGGTGTCCATGTTTATCTTGCTGCCACATTATGTTCTGGTCTGGCATTTTGAAACAAGAAAAGTAACCTAAATGTGATTTCATCCCTTTCATTCATCGTTTTATTGTAAAACTAAAGAACACGTTATAGTTGACTTTCAGAACAGATTGGTTAAATTCGCTTTCTATGTATTTAATTTGTCTTCTTGTGGAATTATCCCCCAACTTTGTCTTCTTCCCTTGTGAGTCGGCATCATATTCCACGGAGACCGCCGCATATGTAGAACACTTCAATGACAGCTTGATCCAAACAATGTTTCTGCAAGAGGAAACTAGTTCCCAGTTGCATAATCGAGGCAATCCGATTTTTAAAAGATTATCACTATCTATTTAAGGTGCTTAGATGTCTTTAAAGACGCTTCAAGAATGTTTTAATCCTATTCATGCAATAATTCCTTTTTTAGGCCATGTAAACACAATGTCTGACAGGTCTGAGCCAGATTTGAACCCAGAACCATTTTTACTTTTACTATAGTTATAAAAAAATGTAAGTACATGTTTATGTACATTATACATGTAAATGGCGGCACACACTTTTTCAGCATGCATGTTACAAGTCAAAGATTACAAATCAAGAATTGAAAATGTTTATGCGAAAGCATATAAGCATTGCGTATGTCAGCCATGCATTGTATTAAGGACAGAAGGGTTAAAGGTCAGGTCTCTTAGCATTCCATCAGTTCTTCACATGTACACTTATCCCGCTGACAGGACTGTGAATGGCTTTCTGATGGAGGGGGCAGGGCGGTCCCCTGAGGGAGCTGTTCCACTCAGGGGCAGTGACAGGCCGGTAATGCTACCAACCAACACCATCTCCCCCCTTTTCCCTCCCCACAACCCCCCTCCCTCCCTTCCCAAGTACCAACGGCCCAGACAAACACCTTGATTATAATTGAATTTTCAGGACGGGTGCTGTGTGACGGGGGACATATTGTGAAAGGGAGAGACAGAGCGAGGAGGACAGAGGAAGATGGAGTGCTGTAAAGGTTAGATCAGTGACAGAGGTGGAGATTGAACAGGATGGAGGAGGAAATAGCATAGTGTTATGGAGGAAAGTGGATGACAGGGCAAAGTGAGGCCGCAAGGACACAGCGGGGAAAGATCTGTTGGGGGATTAGCTTTGCTTTTGTACACAATTCTCAGGCCGCACTGTTTAATTTCTGTGACGTCAACGCTGTCATACCCTTTAGTCCCAAAAACCCTAAAAATGTGACAGACGAGAGGAAAAAAATGGTGTTTCTATAAAAGCCACAGGTGGCATTTTGGGGCCACGCACATGTCCGTGACGACCAATCATCTTTTTAATTTGATATGAGCCAATCACAAGCTATGAGAAAAGTCGCAATGAGCTTGTGGACCCATTGCAAATTGCAGGAGGTCGATACTGAATATAAGAGTACAACTCACAGTTTCATCTTACAAACAACTCATCATACAGTATACCTCAGAAATAAAATATAAAATATAAAATATAAAATATAAAATGTAAAATGTAAAATGTAAAATATAAAATATAAAATATAAAATATAAAATATAAAATATAAAATATAAAATGTAAAATGTAAAATGTAAAATGTAAAATGTAAAATGTAAAATATAAAATATAAAAGGTGACCCAATGAATGCCTTACTCAGATACAATGCATTGTGGGAAACCAATAAAATTTTTATTTCTTATTTTAAAGTCAGGGCTGCACGGCGGTCGAGTGGTTAGCTAGCGCACAGACCTCACAGCTAGGAGACCAGGGTTCAATTCCACCCTCGGCCATCTCTGTGTGGAGTTTGCATGTTCTCCCCGTGCATGCGTGGGTTTTCTCCGGGTACTCCGGTTTCCTCCCACATTCCAAAAACATGCTAGGTTAATTAGCGACTTCAAATTGTCGCTAAGGTATGAGTGTGAATGGTTGTTTGCCTAAATAAGCATTATTTTGGAAAATCAATTATATTAGGTCTCACAGCTAAGAGACCCTAGAAGACAGCTGGGATAGGCTCCAGCACCCCCCGCGACTCTCGTAAGGAAAAGCGGTAGAAAATGAATGAATGAATAAAGTCATAAAGTCATACTGGGACATGTTTGTATATTTGTATGAAGTTCATTTTAATGCCTGGCACAAGTAAAAGTACAATGACAAAACAAAAATAGCTCATCAGAGTAATATTTCTTTGAAAATATGGATATATATGTCCATTTTATATGATGTTTATTTGATGATATATATTTAATTTGTATATTATTTTCTGTTTTGGTTGATGTAAGTAACCTGTAAGTCTGCTCTTTCTCAAATGCTTTTCACCAATAGTTTCATCACTGCCAGCTGTTTTTAAACACATTTTTCATCTTCTCTTCCAGATTTTATTTAGTCAGCGGTGGAGTGCCCCTCATCATCTGTGGGGTCACAGCAGCTGTCAATCTAGACAACTATGGCAGCGGGGAGCAAGCGCTATAGTAAGTCGACGTCTCACACATTTCTCTTCTGTGACTTCTATTTGAACAAGTTGAATAGTAATAATGGAAATAGTTTTCCATTTGAAATAAGCGAAGCGTGAATATTACTTCAACCAGCCTTTGACAGATTTAGGGTCATGACCTCCAAGGCATCCCCAGTCAGTTGCTCTTGATAATGCGGTAAGGCACCAAATCGTTTTGGCAAAGGGCGTTCTGAATCCTAGTTGTTGTAGTAAATAGATTTTGTTAGCTGTAAATGTCAGTGTTTGCAATGCAGTGGATCCCCGCACATCTGACATTCCACAGTCACGGCCCTGCAAATTCACAGATTTTTGATCTCTGGAAATTTGCATTTTTTTCCGTGTTTATAATACTAATTTAATAATTTTTTTCATCAAGCTTTTAGATTTGGCACTTTGTTTGGAAGCCCTTGAACACACCGTAGTTGTGTGCTGTTCTATAAAAGCAGTGGTGTCCAAAGTGTGGCACAGGGGCCTTTTGCAGCACATTGCAAAAGGCACAATATCAAATCTAAAAAAAAAAATATATATATATATATATGGTAATGGTAATGGTTTGATTTCATTTGAACATGCATCAGATTACAATTGAACATTTGTTCACTTCCTGCTTTCCATAATACAGTTTAAGGTTATTTTTTTAATTTATTTTTATTTTATTTTTATTTTTATTTTTTTTAATAATGCACCTCGTACCAAAGTACAAGGTTATACAATATATAAAATCTAAAGCCTGGATCCCATTTGTTTCTACTTAAAAAAATACAGTATATAGTAAACGCTGGCAACAAATGGCTTATCTTGTGGTAAGCCAATCGTCAATAAAATCAATTGACATTTCAGCAGTCAACCGTCAAATCAATATGGGACATGTAATTTGTTTCTAAATAGCGGACGATTCCGATTTGGAAGGGACGGCTGGTCTAATTGTGTATTTATAAACTTTGATTTCCAACTGACAACCTGCTTCATGATGATGTCATAAGGAAGATGTTACTGACAAATAGTTGCGAGCATTAATATGTGATTATGTGTATGTTTGATGCAGCTGTTGGATGGCATGGGAGCCCAGCCTGGGAGCGTTCTTCGGCCCAGTGGCCCTCATCTTCCTGGTGACATGCATTTACTTCCTCTGTACCTTTATGCAGCTGAGGCGCCACCCTGAAAAGAAGTACGAACTCAAACAGTTGACAGAAGAGCAGCAGAGGCTGGCCTCCATCGACGTGCCAACTCACTGCCAGCAGTCGGCCGAGCCTGGCGCCCTGACAGGCCAACCCGCCGGGAGCCACTGCCCTGCCGGCTGCCCGGGCGTGCCAATTAATCCCGCCCTGCTGGCCAACGAGCACTCCTTCAAGGCCCAATTACGCACAGCGGCCTTCACTCTGTTCTTGTTTCTGGCCACTTGGACTTTTGGGGCGCTGGCTGTTTCGCAGGGTCACTTCCTGGACATGATCTTCAGTTGCCTCTACGGTGCCTTCTCCGTCACCCTCGGTCTCTTCATACTCATCCATCACTGTGCCAAGCGGGACGACGTCTGGCATTGCTGGTGTTCTTGTTGTCCGGGACGACGGGGCAACGCCTGCCCCGGTGCCCACGGACAGGGCCAAGCTCCGCCCAAAGTCAACGTGAATGGAGATACGCCTGCGCACGGCCACGGTCACAGCCACTGCCACCACGATTCTCCGTGTAAAGCGGTGATGAGCTGCAGTCACGGCGGTGTCAGTCACTGTAAACACGCCGCCCTCCCATCCTCCCAAAATCACGTGACATGCCTGGCTCCCGTGACTCCGTGTTGTGCCGCCCTGCACAGCCAGCAGCTCATGGAGGAGGAACCTACAGCTACACATGTGCTGCTGCACGCCGATCCAGAGGGATACCGACCAGGGATCCAGTTGCACCCCTGCTTGAAGAACAGCACCAGGACTAAAGGCCGCCACTTCAGCCGCCGGTCCGGTTCCGGTGTTTGCGGCGCGGCGAGCGAGAGGGAATACGCCTATCATATCCCTTCCAATGTGGACGGAGGCAGCGTCCACAGCTCACACACTGACAGCCCTCACAGCACTCACGAGCGCCACACCCACACGTGTCCGCATCTGGTCCATGAGGGCCTCCATCATACGTGTCATGCGGCGGCAGCAACTGCACACGAGGCCCTTGCGTGTCATAATCCATGCCACCGGCATATGTGCTGCGCCAAGGCAGACCTTTTCCCTTCTCTGTGCCCGGCGGAGGCACCTGACGCCGGCGTGTTCCTGTGCGGCTGCAGCAAAGCGGCCGAGGAGGAACCCATCACGCATCACCACATAGAAATGCACGGACCACGCAGACAATCGTACCCCCAGAACCCGCCCAATCAGAACGGGATTCTTAAGGGTGCCGTGCACGAGGGACTCCTTTACACCTCGGACAGCACCGGGAATATACGCACTGGACCCTGGAAGAATGAAACTACTGTGTAGTCTAAGGCGGTGTGACGGCGGCTCGCTTCGTACAACTTGTCCCCCTTTCGAGAAAGACCATAATAAACATTTGAATCCGTGTGGGATAACGTCCGCATACTTGTTAGTGCTGTTTTACTAGACAGAAACCTGATACCATATAAAGTTCTCATAAACATCAAGATTTCTAATCACCACAGATCTCTCTATGTATAAAACAAATTGAATGGCCGTGTGTGTGAATATGTGTGTTAGTGCTCAAAGGTAACAAGCTGCAAGATTTTTGGACACCATCCGACAAAATTAACCAAAACCAAATGTTTTCGAAAAATAAACCAGCAATTTTAGAGCCAACAAGTGTCAACAAAATGTGAATATGTACAAGAAATCAAACACGACTATGCTATGATATTTTTCTTCCTGTAAGAGAAGATCAACAACAGCAGAACCTGACTTTGGCGAAGAGTTCGAACCACTGACATCCCCAAAAAATAAGTCTCACCAAGCACATGGCAGAATTAAGATAAAGCATTTCTTTATTTCCAGTGTTTTGTCATTCATACGTTGCTTTTAGAAAAATTGCCAAAGCATGCAGGCTTTGTCCACTCCGACACTGTAAATTAATATCCATCTTTATTTGGTTTGCCTTTGACCCGGTAAGACTGCTGCACTTCATCATGTGATATAACTCAAACCAGGGTTTGAGTTATAGCCTGAGCGTTTCAGGTATTGATATAATTTGAACGTAAAACTGCACTTTTGGGGGGGGAATTTTGCTCATCATCCACAATCTGTGAATTGTCGATGGCGGCCTTATGATGGCTTTATAGGCGGAAAAAGTGAATCCTAATTTGTGCAATCTGAAAAACTGCCAACACAGAATGCATTAAAAAGGGAAAGATGTGTTTTAGTGGATGATGGGCAAAATTGCTGAAAAAGTGCTTTTAACTTTCAATGAAAAACTAAATGAAAAAGTCTCACGATATTTTTTATATGAAAAATGGAATATATGTTTTTTGTTTTTTAAAAATAAGAAATGGGTTAAACACATTTTATTTCAAAATCAGTTGGACATTTGCCCAAAGAATCCAGTATGAAATTTCAGGAGATGTGTATGGTTTATTTGTCACCACCAAGGTAAAAATGGGCTGTTTATCTCATGTTTATTTGTAATGAATGCTGTTTTTGTTGTGTGGATAATCAGAAACTCCACAAAAAGTAGAAATTAATATATCTAGTATGTATAATCTGGTCGCAAACCCCGCTCTCGCAAAATCACTTTGGCATATTGTGTCTTTCTCCATAATGTGCACTTTTGGCTGTATGTGTTTAAAACTGGTTCCTGATGAATTATTTTCTACCAGAATTAAGATATTTAAAGTTCAATAAATCTATATATATATATATATACATATATATATGAAGAAAGATGTATGGGGAAATACTGACCTTTCAATTTAATACTCAGTATCTGAGTTTAGAAACGTCTTTTGTTTTCAAATGCCTTTGTATGTGTTGTCATTTTAGTTGCCGTCACCTTCGTTAAGTATGCAGACTTCATGTGTTGTGAGACTTAACCTGTTATATCAGAAATAGAAATGCACTACCCATGCTAATGTCCGGTTTGTCAGAATGGACTTTGTCACTTTCTGTGCGATTGTTTGGGAAACTTGTGTTCAGCCAGAAATAATTGAGATTAAAAATGTGACTTTTGTAGAAAAGAGAAGAAAGGCAGTCATGTGATGCTCTCTTTCTTAGCAGACAGTCTTGAAACAGTGAAACAAAACCCAGTTGACTTCAAAGATGATGCATGGATCTCATTCTCTGCGGGGGCACTGAAGTTTTTTTGCACGGTTTGGGACATAATGAGATATTATGGGCCAAACTGAAAGAGTGCTAAAACATTGTCCCACATCCTTAGATCCTTAGGAAGCCAGTCCCTCTGGCTTTTGACTGTCGGAGATGGATTTGTAACAGTATCACAAGGTATAACGCGACATTTCAAACAATTTGAACAGAGCGAACACTATTTGCTGTATGATTATATTTGCTAAGTGTTTTGTTTCCATGTGTTTGGTGTCATAGTTGCCACTGTAGAGCCCCTTCTATTGTCAGCGTTAGCGCATACTGTCCCAAATGAGCATGATGGCTTTGTTTCGGGTCACCTGGTGGCTGCTTGAAAACTGACCTGTGGTACTGTGACAAAACCCAAAGCCAGTTTCACTTTTTTCTACATTGACACAGATTCCAATAAATGTATTTTTTCACCATGCAACAACATGGCTTGGGTTTGTGACTCGGCTGTGAATAGCGTGGATGTGGCGGTGAACGTGTGTGAAGTAAAAACACAGTTTTGTTGTCTCGGTTCTTGCTCGTGATGGAGATGTCCCTCAGAAGGATCTCTACATGCATGTTTGAGTGATAAGTAGGCCCATGCATGAACCAGTGAGTCTTTTGAAGGTTTTTTTTTCTTTTAAATGGTAATACAGGTTGCACGGTGGCGTAGTGCTTATCATGTTGGCCTCACAGTCAGGAGTTCTTGGGTTCTTATCTCTGTGTGGAGTTTGCATTTTCTTCTTTCTGTGTGGGTTCACATTGTCCATATAGATGTGAATGGTTGTTTGTCCTGCTCTGCGATTGGCTGGCGACGACTTCAGAGTGTACCCCACCTTTGGGTATAATTCAATTTTGAAAGTCGAATGTATTCATTGATTCATCATACAGTTCAGGGTGAAGCGAATACTGCAAGTGATTCAGTTATGACATATGTGTGTATTTTATTAGCAAGAATAATAACGTCAAAACTACATTTTCTGTTCCAGGCATGAAAGAAAATAATTGATAATCACTGGCCTAATGGGGGCCCGCACAGTGGTAGAGTGGTTAGAATGTTGGCCACACAGTCTGGAGATCGGGTTCAAATCTCTGTGTGGAGTTTTCATGTGTAGGTTTTCTCCGGTTTCCTCCCCCATTCCCAAAACCTGCTAAGTTAGTTGCCGACTCAAATTGTCCATAGGTAAGAATGTGAGTGTGAATGGTTGTTTGTCTATATGTGCCCTGTGATTGGCTGGCCACCAGTCCAGGGTGCACCCCGGCTCTCGCCCAAGGTCAGCTAGCAAGAGTTATATTACGTTATTCTTCCTGACTGTGGCTGCGTAGATCGCAGTGCATTCTTTCACCCAGTTCTCAAACTGGTTTTGTATTTACAGAACAAAATTACGTTTTTAATTAATTTATGGGAGCACATTCGTAACCATGAAATACACGGAAAGTGATGTTTAATGGTTTCAAATGTTCATCAATTTGGCCCAAATCCTACTGAAGGTGATTCGGAGTACCACTTTTAACACCACCCAAACAATGGCTGCAAAGATTGGCTTCACCAAAGGATGATGAATTCAAGTTTGAGAATGACCTACAAAAAAAAAGTTTCAACGAAATCCAATTGTCCATTGCTGAGGTGAAAGGGGATCAGCGAATTCAGGCACATTGGCACCACCGGACCAAGACCACAAGAGTGTTTTCAGTTGGCCTGGAGCAGTGCCACATGACAATTGCCCTTCCTGGAGCTGACTGTGCCCTGGGAGGGAAGGTTGGGGTCAGGACCAAAGAGGGGAAATCGGTAGAGGACCAAGTGGAGGACCAAGTGCCACTGGAGGTGAGTTGGCTGGGATTTGATGGCCGTTCCCTCAGCAAGGCTTGTGAAATCTTGGGCTTCACAGGTTTAAACAATCGTACAGCAGAAAAGAAAAGACATCAGGATGGGAGCCATAAGTCCATAAGTGACCCGGAACACCCGTTTAAGCCCGGAAACAAGACTCATCATGTGTCCAGTTGTGTATCAGAAGAAACTCAATTGAATGACCTTGGCTTAGTTTTTCGTCACATCCTCTTCCTGATGCAAGTATGTGGAGTAGTAGTACAACGGGCACATACAATATAAATAATAATAAAAACAAACATAAAACACAGTATAAACAATGTATTGCACAGAAGTAGCATTTCCCTGCATTCACCTCCACCATAATGTTGGATGTTTACTACTATAAATGTCATCAGTACTACTGTACTCCCAATGAGGGAATAGCAGCTTTTGGATACTGGAATGACGTTCATGCAATTTTGAGGTAATGCTTTTTAAAGGAGGGAATCTAGTTGAATAAAATGTGCCTTCAAATTGCATGAATGTCGATAAAAACATGGGGTAGGCGTATGTAAGTATACTCCTTTTTAGCTTCATTACTGTGCAATGATGTAAAAATAATATTACTCATAAAGTGATAATGAAAAAATTTCACAGTTTCACTTCATCAGTTTCTCAAAAATATATTCATTCATAAATCATGGTGATTTGCCATTGGATAATGCCTATGAACATAATTGCATATTTCAAAAATTGCAAATTAAGGCAGACAGTAGTGACTTTTAATAGTAATCTTATGTCCTATTTTGTCTGCTATATTGGGTATTATGAGTGTATAGGTGACTATAGGGATGTTATTTCATGTCTAGAGGGCTCTAACAATGCTAAAAACTGTATTTAGAAGATTTCAAACAGGTTTTCTATGCTATAACTACAAATATATTATATTAATAAACAAAATAATCCTAATTTGCAGAAATTTACATATCATTCACAATAATTATACACAAATAAGGCAGACAGTAGTGACTTCTAATCGTAATCTTATGTCCTATTTTGTCTGCTATATTGGGTATTATGAGTGTATAGGTGACTATAGGGATGTTATTTCATGTCTAGAGGGCTCTAATAATGTTAAAATCCGTATTTAGAAGGTCTTAAACAGGTTTTCTATATGCTATAACTATGAATATATTCTATTTATAAACAAAATAATCCTAATTTGCAGAAATTCACAATAATTGTGCACAAATCTCATAAGCAAGCTTCCTTCGATATTTAGGTTTGAGACTTATTGCCATTTTTGAGAGCACTGTAGTTGTTGGAATACAGAACGTGCCTGACGCACGTTTGGCCTGCTGATGTGTTTAAGAATAAATCCGCAGGAAAGGCATCTGTTACACCGAAACCGGTTCTTGTTGCACAGATGCGCCCGTGTGCTCCAATTACCTGAGGTTTAATTTCTCACTGCATGAAACAGGCTAGTAAACATGAGCACGAGCTAAGAGAGGCCAAGTGAGAATGCGCCTGTGTGCTCAGGCGAAGACAATGTATTACGCCTGTGGGCATGCATGAGTAATCAGATGTGGAATAACAAGCAGGAAATTCACACACAATCTCTCCACTTCCACAACAATGCCGGCACTGCAGAGAACCGTACGTATGATTGAGCGGCTCATTTTTGAGTCTCTTTGTGGACCAATCTCTTCACACTTGCAAGGAATGCTTTTGTCTTTCATTGTTATGAAGAAGAAAAATTGCTTTGAGTTGGAGGAACGCCATGCAAATGTATTATGTCTCCTGTTAATGTAGACTAATGTATGCTTTTTCTAATCTTAACCCATAATCAGCTTTTTTGTCGGCCCTGTTATCCCAGCTCTACGCCTATTGGCTGCCTTCCTCTCTCGTTTTCATACACACGTTTTTTTTTCCGATAACAAAACGCCACTCCTCCCTGCCTTGGCAGACATGACTCGTGATAGAAGGCTGTGATCGTCATGCTAATGCCGTCCTTGACTTAAATAACATCCTCTTGACTCGCAGGCAGGCAGGCAGGCAGACGAGGCATGGGTAGTAGATTGAACGGAAAGGGGGAGAAGAGAGCGAGAGGGATAAGGATTTCGGAAGGGTAGTTTGAGGCTTACGAGGGAGAAAGACACACAGGGTGAGGTGGAAAGATCAAAGAGGAAAGGAAGGCAGGAAGTCGTCCCGGTTTTTGATCGTATCCTCGCATAGTTTAGTGGAAGCTACGTTTCGTGTGTGTTGGGGGGGTGCTGTAGGTTTTAATGTGAGGTGGTCAAATACCTTGTGACTAATAGTAAACAAGGTTATAGGATTATGACTGCCTGTGGTACTGCAATATGAATTTATGAATTCACCGCACAAAGTACAGTCGATTTATAGGATCAGTCATGCATCCTCAGACTCATGCTGCATGGTGTAGAAGTGGTTGGGCCTCCAAGTCAAGAAATTGAGGGTTTGAATCCTTTTTTGAGCATCTCTGTGTTGAGTCAGTATGTTCTTCCTGTGTCTCCCGCATCCCACAAACATGCATATTATTTTTAAATGGAGACCCTAAACCAGGGGTGGGCAAACTTTTTGACTCGCGGGCCGCATTGATATAACAAAATTTCCGGGGGGGGGGGCAGACTATATATTTTACACGTAACAGTCCACCTGGTATTATTGTATCTGTAAAATTGTCATGCAATCTGCTATTATTATTTATTATTTTATATTTATATTTAAATATTTTAAAAAATAATAAAATATTAGAATAACTAAAATAAAATTAAAATAATAATTATTATATTATTATGTAAAATATGCAAATATAACAATATTATTATATGTAATTAATATAATAATTAGCATTAATATAATAAATATAATAATCATAATAGTCATAATAATAATATAATAATTATTATTTTAATTTTTATTATTATTATGTGCTTATGTCTCTTTTTTCAGGAGCACTTTGTAAACAACAGACCATGTCAGACAACGAAATTGATACAACCATCAAAAGGTTGGCTCAGGCCATGATGCCAGCTTGTATGTTGAGTTTAAATTAAATACTTTTGAAAGATTGGGCGGGCCGTATTCAAACACTTGGCGGGCCGGATGTGGCCCCCGGGCCGTAGTTTGCCCACCCCTGCCCTAAACTGTCTGTGTTAGCTAGGAGGGCAGTTGGCTGGGATAGGCTCCATCTCACCTGTGGATCTAATGAAAACGAGGTTGCAAAGAGGCTTACTAATTACTGTACATCATATTTTCCTCTGCTTGTCCTCATTCGAGTTGCAGGGACAGTAGTTTCAGACTTCCCACTTTCTGTTCCACCAGAGGGAAACTAAGGCGTTCCCAAGCCAACATAATCCCTCCATCTTCTCCATCAAAGTCTGCCCCAGGCCTTCAAAATAAACATCAAGTAAACAGTCGGCAAAACGTAATAAAGCGTAAACATAAATACTCTTAAAAAAATACAATTTTTGAGGTTGGCTGTGCCAAGAAATGTTGTTAAGTTTTTTATTTTATATTTTTTTTAACAAAACACTACCAGGCTAATCTATTCTTCTAAGTTACAACTGCACCTGAATTGTGGTGGTTGTTGTTTTGAAAAACACTTATTACAATTTCATTCATTTTCTACCTCTTTTCCTCACGAGGATCGCTGGAGCCTATCCCAGCTGTATTCGGGCGGTACATCCCAGCGGTACACCCTCGACTGGTGGCCAGCCAATCACAGAGCACATATAGACAAACAACCATTCACACTCACATTCATACCTATGGACAATTTGGAGTCGCTAATTAACCTAGCATGTTTTTGGAATGTGGGAGGAAACCGGAGTACCCGGAGAAAACCCACGCATGCACGGGGAGAACATGCAAACTCCACACAGAGATGGCCGAGTGTGGAATTGAACCCTGGTCTGAGGTCTGCGCGCTATCCACACGACCGCCGTGCAGCACCTTATAGCAAATTGAGACAAGAATATTTCCTTGCGCCTGTTTTGCTGCCGTTGGCTCCGACTTAAACGTCTTCATGCATCAAATGCTTTGTGAGCGTTGCAATGCCTACCAAAAGCTAAGTGAATATTACTCCACTGTCAAAATGAACGACGAGTGCTGGATTCGCGGCGAGCCAATAGCTGCCAATCTGTGTTGTTGTTAGTGTATGACAGTGATCCACCGTATCATCCCTGCCTCCCCCCGCAGCCTGTCTTTGTTATTTATAGCTTCCCCCACTGATGACGCAACCCCGTACAACTGCAAAGGAGCAAAGACTCATGTGATGGTTTTATTGCAACAAGCCAGTGGATTATAGGGGCCTTAGAGGCTGCTACAACCGTCTGTTAACACAACAGCCAAGCAGCCCACCTCCTCCGTTGCGCCTTCTGTGGGGATAGCAGCACAGCAGGGGGGTGGCAAACTGGGAAATGACCAGTATGAGGTGCACTGATATGTCAAATTTCATTTTTACTCACCTTTACATTTGGGTCACATTCAGGAAGTGAAATTACAAAAATACACAATAATCATGGATGATTCTATTCTGCAGCATTGGGTTGGAAAAAGTCATTTTCATGATGGTACATATCGTTTTAATGCTCAAGTCATAAAGATTTTATTGTATTAACTGGGTAGTCGTGCAATGGCTTTTAAATTAGTTTCCATGAACATAAAACTTCAACATGTCCACAGCATTTAAACTAAGTCTATAATGACTATTCATTTTTTGGAGTTTTCATAAGTGTTTATTGCACAATGAAAAAATAATTTTGCCTCTTTCACTCTTATTGTATTTAAAATGTGCCCAAATGAGCAAAACTATAGTGGAAATGTAAAACTTAACATTTCTGGCTTGCAACAGATTTACAAAAAAGTCACAAACAGTCAGCAAATGGAACAAGAAGCAATTCCGTCTATACATTAGCACCATCTTGTGGTGAGAACGGCAATGCAGTATAGAAAGGCACAAGTCATGTATGCTTTTGCCGCAAGCCAGGTTGAACAGAGGTCAACTAACACTGTGTAATAATAAATAAACAAATAAATCACAGACCAGAACACACATAATCCCTGCAAGTGTAGTGCAGAATAGAAATTTCATTATCCAGGCCGAGGCCCTGACTTGACTTTTCCACATCAATACTTTCCTGCCAGTCTCAAAATATTGTTTTGCTCAGGGGTAGTAGAAAATGGCTGATGCGATATGAGAGCGGTATGATGTTGTTATGTAATCATTCCGTTCATGCATCACTTCCTCTGCCATCTGTTATATTTTGCCAAATTTTAATGTTGGATTCCAACCATCTTTAATGGACATTTTGTTTACTTCATCCATGTGCCTTCATCCATAATCATTTTTACTTTTCTGTTTTAGCATTCAGGAGAATGGACTCTGCATGTTCCTTAAAGAAAAGATGATAATGACCAGTGTTGAGCGTATGATGCCATGCAAATGATGCCATTACTGACGCAGTTATTTTTTTCAGAAATCTCATTTATTGCTATTTCAAACATCACAACGCCGCTACCATTATGAGGGTTAGGGGTTAGGGTTTTTTCAGTTTTTTTCAACTTGCTTCTAATGCACTCAAAAAAAACAGGGGAAACCTCACACACACTCAACAGGGGCCCCAGGAGCACCCAAAAATTCGCCTATTTCGGACAAAATCTCCAGTCCCGTTCCAATGCATTTCCATTAAATTTCCCTCGCATATATCGGATGGCCGCATCGTGGCGCTCCGATTCGCCGAATCGTGACAGGCCGCTATACGACGTCATTTGCAGCGTTTGCAGCGTTGCCTGCGCGTCCAGGTACATTGGAAACATAGTCAAGGAAGTGCCTTTTTATAACGGATAAAATCCCATTTACGCATATACCGGATATAAATCCCATATATGCGTCAAAAGGACATTTTCCGGTATACGCATATAACGGATTTCGCTTATATCGGACAAAACCAGCGGGAACAATTGAATTGGTTTACTGTATAAACACTTTTGTTTTTGCTCCCATTTTTCACAAGATAGACTTAAAGATGTCAAATTAATTCCAGACCCCCAATATGACAATTTCTCTCAAACATTGTTCACAAATCTGTCTAAATGTATGATAGCGAGTACTTCTGCTTTGCTGAGATAATCCATCCCACGTCACTGGTGTGCTACATCAAGATGCTCGTCAGACACCATGATTGGCGCATAGGTGTGCCTTAGACTTTCCACAATAAAAGGACACCCTGAAATGTGCTTTTCTTTTTTTTTGCTTTATTGGAATCAGTATCTGGTATGAACACCATTTGCGTCATGCAGTGCAATACATCTTCTTTGCATAGAGTTGATCAGATTGTCAATTGCGGCCTGTGGAATGTTGGTCCACTCCTCTTCAATGGCTGTGCAAAGTTGCTGGATATCAGTGGGAACTGGTACACGGTGTCGTATACACAAGCACATCCCAAACATGCTGGATGGGTGCATATTATAATAATAATTTGTATTTATTCTAAGTATATTGTTTATATTAACAATTATTAATTACCGTTTACCATGGTTCTCTACTACAATTAGGAAGCTAAAAGACAGTCTGTATCATATAACGGTCATTAAAATAAATTGTCATTTACACTTTTCATTTGAAGCTAATAAAATATAAATAACTAATGAATATTTCTTATGAACATGTCTGTCAAAGTTTCGGATCATGTTTTTATTGTGTCATCGTCAAAGATTTATTGTGGGAGTCTTGTTTCTTTTGAGGCCCGTAACGTGTTCTATGTGGGTCTGTTCCCATGATGCACCAGCATCAGCTCTTTAAACTTCTAAGACAACTTGATATGCCACGAACAAACAGAAGATTCCGATTCTGCATACTTCTCAGGTAAACACATAATTTATTATGCAATATTTGTTCAAATGTGCAAATGTGACTGAACATATTATTCTCATCATCACTTAAATGATTGAATTGAAGTCCCATGGTGGAACACGAGAGTCCAGGGGGCATCCTTACCAGATGACCTAGCCACCTGTTTCCTCTCATTATGGAGGACCAGTGGCTCTTCTCTGAGATCCTCCTGGATGGTCGACCTTTTCACTCCATTTCTAAGGAGAGCATAGAAACCATGTAATGTAATCTCATTTTGACTGCTTATACCTATGATCCTGTTATTTCCGTCTCAGATAATGAGAATAGGTGAGGGTAACTACAAATGTCGTACCGAGATGCCCCTCCATTTTTACCTCACTCAAGATCAAGACCCCGAGATATTTGAACTCCTTGACGCATTATCTTTCACTTCACTCTTTTCCAATCCAGGACAATGGACTCCGATTTGGTGTGTCCGTTTATCTTGGCAGCATCTTCACTCCAGTGGGAGTTGAAAAACCTATCTCACCTACGTATCTGTGTGTGTGCATAATTACAGCAAAAAAAAATCCAATATAACCAACCCAGAATAAAAGTTTTATCACTATAGTGATGGAAAAAAATAAAAGGGCAACATTGCAAAACAATTATACATCAGATTGCATATAATTCCTGCTAATTTCTACATCATTGCAACGATTCAGTCATTCCCGATGCATGTCACTATTTCCATATTCACAGTAAATCAATGGAAAGATCAAATCTGGTTTAATTTTCCACTTGGCCAACCAGGATCAAACAGTCTGATTTGTTATCAAGTAATAAGACAATAAAGAGATATGCCGGGAAGTGATCGCATTAATAGCCTGGCTGCTGTAAAAACAGTATTGTCATATTATCTGAACATGCCACGATGAGCAGTTAACAAATCTCAAAGTGTTTATTTCCCTCCTGCCTGGATCGAGTATCTCTATCACTGCCGAACAGGCACAGAGCGCAGCCAGTATCCCGGTCCCCACACCCAAGGCCCTTCTGGCACTCAAACAGCCTTTCTACCATTGCCAGCACGCATCATATTCAAGCAGAGTAGCCAATTAAGAGGGAAGAGTTTTTGGACAAATCATATTCATCTGCAACCAAAACAACTAATTATACAGGGCTACACAGCTTTAACTATTATGGGGTAACATTAAAAAAAAAGACTTGGTCATTTACCAAACTGTGAAAAACAACAAGATACAAGCAAAGGACAGAGTTCAAACTTGATTTGTGATCATTTTGTGAGATTTTGGATTGAAAGGGATCTTTGGAAAATGGACTGGCCCCAAATTATCCATGCAGTGATGCCTTCAATGGAGCTCTGTTTGGAACCCAGAAGTACCATGTGGTGCGTGTGGTTAGCACGTCTGCCTCACAGTCAGGGCTCTAACCTCTTTATGGAGATTTCCTTTTGTGCTTGCTTTGGTGTACTCCGGGTGATTTTCTGAAAAAAACCCAAAATAAAACAAAAACAAAACATCCTGACGCAAATGGCCCCCAGGCTGCATTTTGCAAATCTTTTTTGGAATATCGGTGAGGAATTTGCTCATCATGTTCATGATCATCCCCCTTTACTCATGTTTTTTAAGGTTTTTAAGGTAAGTCAGTTGGTATAGGCTCCAGCTCACCTGTGATCCGGATGAGGAAAAGACCATAAAATGAAATGAGTTAATCGAGCTTTTATTTTGAAATCCTAAATTGATATGCTATTATTCAGACGTGATGTAAATTATGTATCAAATTTGTTTATTTTTAACATTTTCATTTTTATTTTTTTTACTTTTATTTGGGCAAATATATGAAACATTACAGTGCATTTTTTACATCAATATAAATATAACTTTCCATTATTTACATTTGTATTCAACTATCTGATGACAAGCCCAAAAGTAGTAGACTGAAGCAAAAGCTTATAAATGCCTACCCCTTTTTGCAAGATATAATCATGTTCATGCCACAGTCTTGTTTTCCCCTGTTATTATTATCATTGTAATATTATTATTGTTATTATCATTGTCATTATTATCATTATTCTTCTAATATTTTCTAAATCTATTTATTTTTATTTTTATCACCATTATTATAATCATTATTAATATCACAATCTTTATAAATTAAGGCTGGAATTGACGATCTAGCAACATGATTTTATTTTGAAATCACACCTCAACTGAAGGTGGGGGTACTTCCTGTCGCTCTGGCATGTTCCAAACTGGATGCTAGCTTGACTGCCGCAAAATGTGCAAAGAAGCTACATCCGCCAACATTCCTGAGCCGTCGCCTTCCTCTCAGCCGGTGGTTCCCCATCGACTGGAGCTACTGGACCGTAGCCGGAGCTCGGTGCTTCTTCCCGGGGGCTTGCCATGACTGCGGCCGCTGACAGTCGTCTCTTCACTCGGCTAAACTAAGTTGACGCTATGGCGACTTCGTGGAGAGATGCTTATTATGAAATGGATCATCTGCCTCCGCTACTGGAAGATGAGGTACGATTATTGTAAAATATGAAGATATATTCTGTCACAGAAATGAGTATGAATCTTGATTTTTTTTTCTGCATGGCATGTGTTGCATAAAGACGCTACATAGGATATTTGCTATAAAACAGGTTGCTGTGTAAAGTGCAGTCATATACAGAATAATTTGACATTTTAGACTTCATACGATAAAATATTTGTTTTCATTGTGTCTGACAGCTTCCACATTAAGGGTCTTTGGGGGTCTTCATTGAGGGTTAAATGAGTTGAGCTTAATTGAGATCTTACCATCATAAGGTATGAACTATTGTTTTCACTATGATGCAATGCAGCTCTTCATCACTATTAACCACACTAATAAACATATTGCTCAACGTCAATAAAAAAAATTACATTGATGTATTTGTAAATGCAAATTTGTTATCTGATATTATTACCAGTGTGGAACATTTTCATCATTTCATCATTTGACAGAACTGCAGTGGAAAAGAAAAAAAATTGACTGTATGATTTGTCTGATTTTTTTCATCCCAGTCGTCACAAATACCAGCTCCCAGACGTCTCGACAAAGCTTGCACCAACACACAAAACACACAGTAATATCACTTGCCATCTGTGAGTTCCGCAGTATCTTTCAATGATCATCATAGTAGTGCACCACAAACTTATGTAGGACAGTGTGTAGAACTTCTAGCTTGCCGTACTTTGTACTGTTCTCAAGGGAAAAGGCTCTATTTATGGAGCTGCTGTTGTACAACAAAAGTACAACTTTTGTGACCTATAACTGTGATCGTTGTGCAGGATGGCATCAGTGTGCTTTGTTCGCTTTGTGCAGAAACCACAATGAAGTATTCCTTCTGCAAAACAGGTGCACTTTACTTCATTGTACGGGAGCCCATTCAGTGACACCTGAACATGCATAGACGATGAGAGAATGTCATGGAAAGGAGAAATAGTCACTTGAGAGCGATGGCATTAGCTGTGGTGCTATGAGCTTTTTTATTCACTGAAAAACAGAAAAGCCTGCACTCATGAAAGGCCACATCAGTGTGGTACTTGCTATACTCAATGTACTAGCCATGAAAACTGAAAGCATTTGTTCACAGATGAGTCACTTTACTGTGTGGGTGTGTGTAGAATCGCTTCATGGTGTGGTGTGCATGAGGAGGATGTGGTGAACGTGTGCCAAATGGCCTTGCTATTGTATAACATTTTTTTTTTTTCAATTTTGTCGTGTGGAATTATTGTACTATATATGGGAGCGGTTTCCAGAATGCAGCTCGGGGGCCGTTTGCAGCCAGCGTCTTTTTTTTTTGGCCCGCATCACATTCTAAAAATGTTATTTAACAAGAAAACTACAAAAAAAATTGTAAAATCTGCAGTAATTTTACAAGAACAAATACAAAATATTGTGAAAAAAAATTTGTGATGTCATAATATTGGAAAAATAAATTCATTTTAGTAGCATAATCTTGAAATATTAAAGAAAACAAAGAAAATAGCAAATAAAGCATTATTTTAGAAAATCAATTATATTGGGCTGCACGGAAGACAAGTGGTTACCACGCAGGCCTCACAGCAAAGAGACCCTAGTTCAATTCCACCCTCGGCCATCTCCGTGTGGAGTTTGCGTGTAGCAAAAACATGCGAGGTTAATTGACGACCCCGAATTGTGAGTGTGAATGAATGAATGTGAGTGTGAATGGTTGTTTGTCTACGTATATGTGCCCTGTGATTGGCTGGCGACCAGTCCAGGGTGTACCCCGCCTCTCACCCGAAGACAGCCGGGATAGGCTCCAGAACCCCCGAGGACCCTCGTGAGGATAAGCAATGTGTGTTCAGGGCATGTCCGATGATTGTTTTTATTTTTTTTTAACTGTAGTTAAGACAATGAAATGTGATCATTTTTTCATGTAAGTGTGTGTTTGCTTACGTGGACATCCAATAACTTTCTGCATTTTTGTCTCCAGGAGAACGTGTCTCTTGCAGACATTCTGTCTTTGCGGGACAGCTGTCTGTCGGAGGAGGACGTGTGGGCTGTGTGTGCAGAGTGTGTTCTGGCCCTGCAGAGTATTCGACCCTCCCACCTTTTCCACACGCTGTGTATCACACCAGACACACTGGCCTTCAATGCCCATGGGAATGTTTGTTTTATGGAGCAGCTCAGCGGTGAGTCTCCAGCAGAAATCACCTATCATATACTGTTTTTGGGGGATTAAAAAAAAAAAAGTTTCACGTGAGAGGGTGATGAGGTCTTCGGTATTTCAGTATTGTAGTACTTCGTCTCATCTGATTTGGTCCTGTAACAATGAAGCCTCAAAGCCTCCAAGTGAGTTGAGACAAAAGTCAAAGCCAAATATGTACAATGCTTTATTTGTTTAGTTTGGACATGATAACGTCCCACAAAGCTGATTAATGCAAATATATATTTTTCTGTTTCTGATCTGCAGATGATCCAGAAGGGTTATTTGTGCCTCCAGAGTTTGACAACACTGGCAGTACATATGAGGTGAGAGATGCAGAATAACTGTGTAACTGTCCATTTTTTTATTTAGTTATTTTGAAATCTAAAACACCCAAACAGTAAAATGTATTTGTTAAATACCACAATATGTACTGGTCTTTTCATTCATGAATCACATACCAACGGCAAAAGTGGAAAAAGCAACTTCATTTTATGAGAAAGTCAAAGTATTAAGAGGAAAAAAGGTGTTCTAATAAGAAAAAAGTTTACAAGAATAAACTCATACAATTATAAAGAATTAAATATAATAAATAATATTTTTTGCATTTCAGTAGCAAAAATTTTAACTATTAAAGAAAAAAGACTTTGTTTTTTAATTTGCGTGTCATGATCAATTATTTTTCATAGACATTAATCAATTTCATAAAATGGTCTAAATTCCCAAATGCTGCTGCTTCCTATTGATTGTTTTTTCTTTTTCTGTGCTGGGCTGCAGGGTCATGTTTTTTCCCTAGGCTGTACTCTCTCTGCTGCAGTGAACTTTGTCATTGAACCTGAACTGGAATCACAGCTGGAAGAAGAAACTCAAAAACTGCTGGAAAAAATGCAACAGAAGAAGCCGGAGGATCGACCGCTCATTCAGGTTTACTGCAGTAAAGTCCATTTTTGTAGATGGAGTAGAGAGAATCGAGTAGAGGCAATCATATTACCCAATACAGTAGATATAATTAGAAAAATATACCATTTAAGACATAAATAATACTCATAATTGTGTGCGTTGAGATACTAAATGTGTTGCCGATGCAAATTGAGTGGCTGGACGGAAAGGAAGTGACGTTGGGAGTTGGTGTGAGAGATGCAGAAGACAGGGTTGGATGGAGGCAATTGATTTGTTGTGGTGACCCCAGAAGGGAAAAGCTGAAAAAGAAAGAAGAAGAAGCCTTTGAATGCATCTTCTGAATGCCTTCTATTTGTATTTTACTTCATTTGGCCATTTTTATGCTTGAAAATGCTTAATTTAAGCAAAATAAGTGTGCTTAAGTATGTATTTTTTAGAAGTAATGGGCTGTATTCAATGTATGAATATTTTTGAAAAACCGTGGTTGAGAGAAGTAAAAAAATTGGAAGCACGAAGCTGTAAGAAAATGAGGTAAATAATTTCCCCTACATACCCTATCCTTCTTTGTAATGTTTTTAATGCACACTAGCTATCACGTTAAATGGAGACAGAGCTATCGACAAAAATAGTGGCACTGATCTTATGGCTTTTAATCTTTAATTTGTATTTTTTTTTTGGCAAACCCTTCAGGATATCCTCTCTGTGGCTCAAGCACGGCTAAACCGCTGCTCATCTGCTGCTGTGTGCCGCAAATTGTCTTCGGTTGGGCGGCGTGTGCTCTCTATTGAATCTGTATCAAATTGTCAAGGTACTTCCATCGTTTCCATCCTCAGAATGTTGACATTT
Organism: Doryrhamphus excisus; assembly: GCF_030265055.1. Lineage (NCBI taxonomy): Eukaryota > Metazoa > Chordata > Actinopteri > Syngnathiformes > Syngnathidae > Doryrhamphus > Doryrhamphus excisus. The sequence continues at coordinate 1,764,705 of NC_080467.1, forward strand.
CATCTCTGTGGAGAGTTGTCACACTTTCTGGTCTCATTCTTCTACGTGTCTTTCCACAGATGGACAGGACAGCTCCTGGGAGGCAAGATGGCAGCATCCCAAAGCCAAAAGACTGAGTTCAGATGATATAAGCAAGGAATGTTCTGTGGTCACGTCTATAAAGGCAAATGGTTTGTCCAGACAACAGGTTGGTTATTTTTAATTTTTCACACAAAAAGTGCATGTTAGTTATATTGTTAAGGCGTCTAACATCCAACTTGTAGCTAGATTACATAGTGACTTCACTAATATGTCCAACCTGTTCCAGGTGTGCGTGGGCTGGGACTCCTCTCTCTGGGATGAGGATGCCGACAGTGCAGACAGAAGCTGCGCTGGTTTGGCAGAGGAGCTGGATTGCCGGTCTCACAATAGCTCCCCAGTGAGGAGGAGAGCCCAGCAAAGGTTCAACAGGATGAGGGGGGCCCTCAATCGCTCCTGCTCTGTCCCCGACTCTAACAACCCTCCTTGCGCCACTCCTCCACCTCATGCAAATATCAATGTACCTGTATCAGACCTCACTGAGATCGGAGCGGATGAACAGTTGTGTTCCAAATCTATATGGAGCAACAGACCCAAAAAAATAACCAGAGGAAGGTCCTGTGAGTCGTATCCACGTAGTAGCGCCGAGGATTGCTCAGTAGCTGACTATCACATCAGATCAAGAAGAAGAACTAACGAAGATGCCGTCAAGTCTTCATGTTATGGAGAACCCCATTTATCATACAACAAATTCAAAGAGGGGAGTCAAAATTTAACCTCCTCTTACACAGATCTAGAACAGGAGGACGAAATCTCAAAGAACCACAAGCACAATGCCACTAATAACTACATGACCAAAAGCATGCTGTTCCTCAATGAAGAATGGCAGGACAAGGTCAGCAACTTTCCGATAGATGTGTTCAAAGTGTAAAAAAAAAATCACTAATGATGCAAAAATGTCTTCAATTGTTCTTTACATTCTATCCAGTGGATTTCCTTAAAGGAGTTACTTTCCCGTTGTGGACTCAAGCTGATGGTGAATGAGCTCTGGGCTCTTTGTTACATATGTCTGTCATCGCTGCAGACCTACAATGACTTTCCAGGTTATCTCACTAATTTGTTATTCATTTAATTGTGTTATACTAATAATTACTAATGTATCTATGCAACTTGTTTTTCTTTTTCATTAGCTTATTTATCCCTGGACACGGTGCACATCAGCTGTCAAGGAGAGCTGCTTTTCTTGAGACCTAAAAACTTTGGTAAGAAGCTGAAAATGTTTGTAATCTCTCTTTAAACTGATGAAGATCGGAGGTTCCTTTGTCTCTGCAGGATCTCTGGATGAGTTCTATCTGGCTCCTGAATATCAAGAACATAGAATCGTAACTGAGAAGGTCTGTAAAACATACCTGCTGCCATTTAAGAATGAACATCCAATCCCATTGAAATGTTCTGCTGCTCTCCAGGCTTGCGTTTATGGAGTGGCTGCTATCCTGTGGGCCACCGCAAAGTCCAATTTATCACCAAGTCAGAAGCTCGCAATACCTCGGAAATTGAAGAGACTTTTGCTTGAGATGGCAAAGAGCACACCCATCGAGAGACCTTCCATCGCCATGGCTAAAAGGGTGATCGTCATCTTTATAATTGCTAATTACCAATTATCCGCTGCTTCTTTTATGTTCAACTTTGAACCCTGCAGCTTACTATACAGCTGTGGAGCTAATTTATGAACATGTTCTAATCCAGGGGTGGGCAAACTTTTTGACTCGCGGGCCGCATTGATATGACAAAATTTACGGGGGGGGCAGACTATATATTTTACACGTAACAGTCCACCTGGTATTATTGTATCTGTAAAATTGTCATGCAATCTGCTATTATTATTTATTATTTTATATGTATATTTAAATATTTTAAAAATAATAAAATATTATAATAATTACAATAAAATTAAATAATATAATAATAATAATATAATATAATAATAATTATTATATTATTATTATGTAAAATATGCAAATATAACAATAATATTATATATAATTAATATAATAATTAGCATTAATATAATAATTATAATAATCATAATATTTCTAATAATAATTATAATAATCATAATATTTCTAATAATAATTATAATAATCTAATAATAATAATAATAATTATTATTATTATTATTATGTGCTTGTGTCCCTTTTTTCAGGAGCACTTTGTAAACAACAGACCATGTCAAAAAACGAAATTGATAAAACCATCAAAAGGTTGGCTCAGGCCATGATGCCAGGTTGTATGTTGAGTTTAAATGAAATACTTTGGAAAGATTGGGCGGGCCGTATTCAAACACCTGGCGGGCCGGATGTGGCCCCCAGGCCGTAGTTTGCCCACCCCTGTTCTAATCTCACGACACCTGCTTTACTTCAGATCTACTACTTATCGTTTAAATACTGTGCCGCTCACGAGTCAGTGAAGAAATGGCATTTCTTTGACAGGAGCCATTCACAAGCTATAAGGGAATTCACAACGTGCTTGTTAACCCGATCGCAGGAGGTCATTACTCAACGTAACGGTCTGACTCACTTGTCATCTTAGATAGACGGCTAAAATCAGAACACAGCAACTTAACATCTAGAGGTGGAAATGGAAATGGAAATGGACCACCACTTCTGGTATAACTGTTAAAATTGAAGCATTAGCAGGAAGCAAGAACAGTGGAACCATGGAAGAACATTGTAATTCATTGGATCCTTGATTTTACACTTTCATTCCAGAGCTGCTGCGACTACTTCACGTGTCAAGGCACAAATGCAGAGGATGTGTGGAAACGGCTCATCAGCAGAGTTCACCCGGTAAACTCAAGTTTGTCAGCTGTCGTGGAACATTTCGCATGGTTTGAGGTGGTTCTCGGGATTTGTCCAGTCGTCCATAACCTAATGAGGCAATGCTCTCTTCCAGCCACTTTCAAGATACACTGATGGAGAAGATTTGGGTGCAGATGAGACCAGACAAACGTTGCATAAAGAGACTCCACATGTCAGCGATGGTAGGATAGTTTAAATTACACAATGAGTTTGACCTTGACCTTGACCTTGACTCAGTGATGTGCATGGCTGGTGAGGCACAGAAGAGAATAATTCACTTTAATTAATAGGGTTGTCAATTTTTTTTCAGATAGTACTTACTAAGTGAAAAATATTTGTGTTCTTACTGTTTATCTGCATATGAAAAACATGCATCCTATCTTTCTCCTGGAAAACTCTTTGTCGTAAAAGTCTGATCACCTCTTGATGCGGTTGGGTATCCATCTTGTCAGTCAAATTACATGATGACATAATTGTCAAATCAGCATAATTGGCAGTGATGCATTTGCAAAAATGGAGTAAAAAAAACATGAGAAGCAAATGTTTGGAAACACAAATCAACTTTTAGATTTTTTTTGTTGTTGTTGTTGTTCTTAATTTGAAATAAGCCTATTTTAAAACTTTTTATATTATTTATATTATTACTTTTTATATTCTTTTATTATAAAACTTTTATCCCAGGGCTGACCACCCCATTGCTACTAAGATTATTATACTATTTTCTGTATGTATGTAATTTGGGGCAGAAGTATATTTATTAGAATTCCAATATAATGAATGCTACAGTACTGTGTGAAGAATTAATTGTACACTCATGCCCACTGAGATGACAACCTCATACAACCTTCAGCTATTGGGACAACGATGGGCTTCCAGAGACCTTTCCTTCCACAGGCACAGACCTCACCCCCATCATACTGACCAATGAAGGGGAAAAGAGACGTAACATTGGAGCTGCCATTAACAAGTAAGAACATTTTATCATTGAAAATGTCCCCTGTTGTGTAAGATTTACTTTTTAATGTTGTTATAACGGTCATTTATGTCCCTACAGACTGTTTATGGCCACCAAACCTGAGGAAAATCATCTCTCTCTGCTTGCTAGGCATTTGATAAAAGCACGCAAATAGTCGGTTTTGAAGGAAACCCTTGTTCCTCATGGCCATGATTCCGCTATGACCTGCCGCTAGCTTGATGGACCATCCCTGTGTATGCAGCCACAACTTCAACAACAAAGGCAGGCTTTGCTACACATCTTGAAATAAAACCTGCAGCTCTGCCAACCAGCCTTCAGTCAGTTGTAAGTTTTATCATGTTGTTAAGCTTACAGTTTGCATTATAGCCTGTTAAAATGTGACACTTGTTTGCTCACACTTTTGAGTGTTACATTTTTTTCCATCTATATCCGTTCAAGTGCACAAACGTTACAATGCACATGTGTATCTCTATAAACTGCAATATTTTTCAAAAGTTAATTTAACCCCCTGCCACTTTTCACAAGTCAAATGTATCCTGAAGAGACTTTTAGAGGTAACAGAATAACATTTTCCCAGCTGACACGACTTACAGATATTGAAATAAGCACGAAATACATTTTAATGAAGCAGCATTCATGAGAAGTGTTGCCTATGGTAACATGTTTTGTTTATTTATGAATGCAGAGCATTGTCTGACCACGTTGAGGGTGTTCGTTAAGCCTCTTCTGCACTGTAGGTGATATGTAAATCCCTTAAGGTAGGGCTGATGTGTATGAATGGATGGATGCATGAATGAAAGCAACATTGTTTTCATGTTGCTTTTCATTTACATGCACTATAGATCCTAAGAACAAATGCAGCCTGTTCATGTGTCTTTGTTGAGAGGCTGCAATGATAATACATTTAATTAGCTGCTGTAGTACCACATCTTATCTACGCTGACAGATGAACAGCAGTTCTTATCTTGTGGATCTGTTCACAGAAAGGAGGCGTATTACTGTTTTTTTTTTTTTTTTTTTTAATGTCAGGATGCAACATGGCTAAGGTAGTCGAATGTGAATCTCCCCACTGTTGGACTGTAAGGGAATATTTTTTCTTCTATGAATTCCAACTGGAGCTTCATCGCCTACCTGCTTCATTTTAACGTTGGTTTGGCTGTATTTTCTTACTAAATATATTAACTGGTATATTACTCATTTCAACATTTGTTTAGGTTAGAGGTTACATCTCTGTTCCATCACTCGTTCATCACATAGGTTGGCATCAGGTCTCAGAAATTCAAATATAACCTTAATGAACCCTGCCTTGCACACTGGAGTACAGTCATGCTGGAACAGAAAAGGGCCTTTTCCACACTGTTTTTAAAAAATTGTCAAACCTTGCATTGTCAAACGCTTATGATGAGTGATTCATAGGTGTATTGAAGGTGTATGTTAGTTTGAGGTTGTCATTCGTTTTCACAATAGGCAACATGGCAGTTATGGTCAACCTCAGGGGCCGCCTGTAACTGTGAGACTGTGTTTTAACGACCACCACCACATTATTACAGATTGTATTATAATTTTTATTTCTTTGCCAACAAACTTACATTGAAATCAAAAGTCAATGTGCAAATGTGCTGTTGTTTATATTGGGGCTTTCAAAGATAATACCTTACCTGCGTTAACAGCCTTTAACTGCACTACTTTTTTTGACGTGCAATTAACATGCGCATGAAACATGCTAGGTTAATTGCCCACTCCAAATAGATATGAATGTGAGTGTGAATGGCTGGCCACCAGTCCAGGGTGTACCCCGCCTCTCGCCCGAAGACAGCTGGGATAGGCTCCAGCACCCCCGCAACCCTCATGAGAATAAGCGGTAGAAAATGAATGTAGTTTGAGGAAGCTGTAACTGTGGAAACACAAGAAATTGACAAAGAAATGTTTTTTTGCTTGATAAGTTTAGCTTCAAAGCTTTGACAGATGGCTGTCGGAACAAGACCAAAGTTATTCGTACAGGGTGACCCCAAAAAAACTGGAATTTTTGAAGTTCTTATTGGCAGACATGAACAAGCGGCAGCACTGCGAGACAGTGACCTTGGGCAAGTAAACACTCATTTCACATTCCAGCAACCATGAATCAGTGGAACGGGCAACAGCATGCGTTATATGTCGGTGACAAAAACGGTGACAGTTTTGACAGCCACACAGAGTGTGACTCTGTATTCACTGTTACTGTAATTTGAGGTGTCACAGACTCAGTCACCTGCCACAGAGAAGCGAGAAGTCCCAGTCGGTATTTTCGAAATTGTCATTTATACAGTGGTACCATGGCATACTGTCCAACTAACTAGTGTTTTTTCTTTTAGATGTGAGCCATCTCTCAGCTGCCTTTTGCTTTGAACTGCAAGCTAAAATTCGGATTATGAGCTGCTGTTTATGGGCAGGCATAGCCGAGGACAAGTCAAGTCGAGAATGGATGTAGCATTAGCAGGACCTGGAAGACCTGGTAGACTTGCTGTGATAAAAGGAACCATGAATGTTGCAGTGTTCCCGGTGCATGAAGTGCATGAATGTGACTGAATGACAACAATTCTGCAAAGATGAGTCGGCCAAAATTCCTGTTCGCTGTAAGAGACTCATTGCAAGTTATTGCAAACGCTTGATTGCAGTTGTTGCTGCTAACAGAGACCCAAACAGTTAGTATGTTTGCAATGCTTTTTTCACAGGGGATCTGTGGTGTGTTAATGAAACGCTCTAAATTGGTTAGACACGGGTCCTAGATTAGAAACCAACACCACTGGAAGCAAAGGAAAGGGAGTTGGGTTTTCCCTTTAGGCTTATCATTTTCACAATGGATGCAATGTGTAGTTCAAATACTGTGGAGTCGCCTCCCCGCTGTCAGTGGTTTGCTTTTTTTCACCACTCACATGATTCAGTCAGCTCTCTTTTGTTTGTCGTCACAGACCCATCTCTCCACGCTCTTCTTCTGAGCACAGACATGGACGGTTTGGACACGGGGATCACAGAGGAAGAAGACCACTCAGCTGGGGCCGGCGATGAAAGTCAGACTCAAGCCGAGTGTCAGTCCCAAGTAGACTGCTCAGAGAAGATAGAGCATGACGATTCTCTCATATCAGAGCAACTTCTGTCATCTGGACCCAGAGGAGATGAACCAGACCTGGACTTCAGGCCGCCTTGGGCCTTGGCCTTCTTTGGAGAGGACTGTTTTAAACCGGAGGTAATCCAATACGCTATGAGTCTTGGCCAGTACGCAGGATCACCATGTCTGGATGTGAAAGCACAGGTGGGTGAAGCAGATCTTTACTAATGGGCTAAATACACTAATCCCTCGTTTATTGCAGTTAATTGGTTCCAGAGCTCACTGCTATAAGTGAATGTCCTAATAGTAGGATTCCTTATTCATAAATGATTTTTTTTTCAAAGCATAGAAAATCTGTTTTTGATCCTTTTTAAATACATTTTTCAACATTGGAGACCTCGAGACATGAAATGTCACCTATGTGTCACCTATTACTCAATATAGTAAACAAAATAAGAGTAACTTGTACTCATTTGTGTATGTAAATGTGTTCCGGTGCTAGGAGAGCTGAGTGGGACGCGGACAGGAAGTGACATCAGGTGTTCAGAGTTGAGTTTTAGTTTGGTGTGGTCTACAGCTGCAACAGTAGTTTGTGTGTGGCGCATTATTGTGCCTGTTCAGAGATAATTCAAACCTGCAATAAAAGCCTGTTGTTCTAGTGATCAAGGCTGATGCTTGTGTGTCTCACCGTAGCATCACGGTAGCATTACTGACACCTAGAGACCAGTGTAGAATACTACACATCATCACAGTGTCTTTGAACGCATCTTCTGAATACCTTATATTTGTATTTTAGTTCAATTTTTCTGTTTAAAAATGCTTAATGCAAAATCAATTTATTGCACAAATATGCGTATCTTTTTACTAATATTAGGCTGTATTCAACCACAACATACAGGGTGCTGGAGCCTATTCCAGATGTCTTCGGGCGAGAGGCAGTGTCCACCCTGGACTGGTGGCCAGCCAATCACAGGGCACATATAGACAAACAACCATTCACACTCACATTCATACCTATGGACAATTTGGAGTCTTCAATTAACCTAACATGTGTTTAATTAGCTTAATGGAAAAGTGGATTACTGTACCTGTTAATTTTTGACCATCATATTTATTCACACTAAGGTAAAAATCTATACCACATAAATACCCCAATTATTCATGAGGTGAGTGGATTTGGTGGCCTTAAAGAGAATCGGCGTATTATTCTCTCCAAACTGGAGCTGCGTGGTTGAACTTGGCCCTTGGCAGAGCGAGTTATTATAAGTTGCAAAGGAATATTAATGAAGCCATCTTTGTGTTTGCACACTTTGATGGCCTACTTATTTTTTTTTGGAAACCCTGAAATAACAGCTCACAACAAGTAGCGAGTCACGCTTGTAATTTCTCACGCAGTTTACTTCAAAGGATCTGTTGCGTTCTGTTGCCATGGCGAACAGAGAGACAAACACATAAAAGAACACTTTAAAACACCCAAAGGCTCTTGTGAAATAAAAAAGATGTGGCTTTTGTTCGACAGGAGCTTCAACAGCAGCTGACGATTGAAACAAGGACGCTTAAGAAAACACTACATTTCTATCAAAAACTAATTCAGCATGAAAGAAAAAATAAAGGTTAGTTTAGTTTAGTCATTTCACTATATGTGAATTGTGTACTCTATAGTGTGTCTAATAAAAAAAATCATGTATCCTGAAGGTTCGGAGAACAAAGTGATGCTGTCCAAACTCAAGTCCCAGTTCGAGGAACTGAGATCCAAAGTGATCTTCTTGGATTATGTCAAAGAATACCTAGAGGTGATGTCAAAGTAGTACAATTCCCAACACATACTTGCCGGATACATGACTTAACACTGTGCATTCATTTCCTTTCCTCTTTCTGCAGACACAGATTGTGGATCAGTGGGGTTTAGACACGTCATTACTGCCCTCTTTGGCTGCTTGTGAGCGGAAAACTTTGGCTCTCCACAGCTCTGAGGACGCTACCATCTTGAGCTTTGCAACTTGCAAAGGAAAAAGAACTCTGCAAGCTGGAACGGCTCTCGGCCTCATGGCATACCTGTATGCAAGGTATTTTTACACTGATTTTAAGAGATTATTCTGTAAAGAGAGTATTCCGTGAAGTGGGTTTAATAGGTTAGCGAGCTATGTCGGAAAACTGAACTTGGGTGCGAACGGAGCTCTCTTTTGAAGCTGTATCACCACGGTAACCATAGCTTGGGGGGGGATTGTGTCACTACCCAAAGCTCGTGACCATAGGAGCTTTGCCTTTCGCCTCAGTTCCCTCTTCACCACAATGGACCACTTCAGAGTCCGCATCACTCCACGCCAATCAGCCTGTCCATCTCAAATGTTCCCAAAGGGACACATTGGTGTGCTTCCCTTGAGCGACAAGACAATAATACGACTGGGGCCTCCCCTACTCCCTGAAAAACTGAATGACAGTATTAAAAGTGTTTTTCTTTGGCACAGAAATGCTGCTTTGGAGGGGTACATCCAACAGTTCCTGTATACTTATCGCTTTTTTTGCACTCCGGAGCAGTTATTGCAGTTTGTTATGGAGAAATTCATCAGTGCTGTGAGGTATGCTATAAATACACATGTAGTATGATAAAGGCTTCATACTCATCTAATAACACTGCTTTATTTTTTTTTACTGACAGAGAAGGTCCAGACAGGTCGGAAAATAGCACTAAGGTCTTTCATCGCAGTTTGGATCTGCTGCATTTGTGGATTATGGACCGTAAGCTCATCGACTTCACACCAAAGTCCAGCATTGTGGAAGTTTTGGAAAAGTTCCTTCATACTGAGGTAACCATACAAATTATGATTTCGTTTGCACAGTCGTGCAGTATAAGACTATTGTAAATTATTTAAATGAAGAGCAGGGGGTCTGCATTTTGTTATGAATTTTTGCCTTGGATTACAGAATATTTCAGTGTATCTGAACCCTACTTTCAATTCAGTTCAATGTACAAACCAGAAGTATTTTATATATACTAGTGCCAAATCGCAACAACAGTTTCACATTCATTAACGAACACAAAGAACCAAGTGAAATCCCGTATGAACAAGCCCTTGACAAAAGAGGCAAGAAAAAAGTCCCTCTGGGGCAAAACCTTGAACAGAACTCAGACTCTGCGGGGTGGCCGTCTGTCTTGACTGGTTGAGTTGAGATAGGAAAAGAGTAGATGGATAGATGGTAGATCAAGCCACAAGTCCAAGGAGCATGGAGGGTTGTCTGTGATGCATGTCGCCATAACCAGAGGCTCTAACTGCAATCAACTTCTAAAAAGTCAAGACAACATTAGCTGATGGGGGGAGGTGTTTTATTTGGTGTCTAATAATGTTGTTTTCTGCCAGGTAATTCCTGTGGATAGTCAAGGGGAGGTCCTTCTTGCTGCTCTCCACAGTCCTCCAAGTACTTTCTGGAGCACAAGGAGAGGGAGTCACTTTGGATATGAGGCAGATAATCAATCTCTTTGTATCCCGTCGTATGCAGAGGATCTTGAAAAAAAGGTGTGTATTCGTAATGATATGTCATGTCCATCCATCTCCTCCCTCTTATACGGGTCCGGGTCAGTAGGGAAGCCCAGAATTCCCAGCCCCCGGCCACCTTTTCCAGTTCCACCGGGAAAGCATTAAGGCATTCCCAGGCCAGCTGTGAGACATACCATCTCCAGCATGCCCTTGATCTGGGAAACATTTTGGCGCTAGACGGTTTGCCAGAACCTCTGACCGAAAGCCGTGCTCAATGGCCTTACCAAACTCCACCCACACCCGAGTTTTTCCATCAACCACCGCCGAAGCCACGTACCGCTAGGCCTGCTTCAGGCTGCTTCAGGAGTCCCACAAGCCATCCATGCTTGGTAGGACTCCTTAAACTCGACGGCAGCCCTGACCTCTGGTGTCTACCATCGTGTTCAGGGCCTGCCACCTGCCGCCGACCACCTCGCGGTCAGCTGCCTCGGCTACCATGTCATGTCGGGTTTTCAAAACAGCCCCCTCAACAATGACCAAGCACCCCCGTCATTTAAAGGTGATGAACCGGTTCAAGAAGCACAGCAGTAAATGTAAACTTCACCATCTGTGTGTCCTGACTTTGCTATTGACCTCTGACCACATCCAAGGGATGCAAGGGCCACTTTTCATATATTGTAAAGCAATGCATGTAGATTATGTTACTAACTTATGTATATTTCAAGAAATAAATGCATCTCAGTTTTGTGATATAGGTGAAAAAACTATTATTAGTATTATTTGCTTTTGCTTTTTTATTTGTTTTTTTTCTCTTGTTCTAATAAATTTATTTCTTCTCTTCTTTAAAAATTTCTTTAAAAATAAAATGACTTTATTGACATAATATTTTGACTTAATTCCCATATTATTAACGTTTTCCTCAACTTAATTTCCCCCCAAAATGTATTCTTATTTAAATTATATATATTACAAATATTATGTTATATATTATAATTTAAATTCTATACATACTTTATTTTGATAGCATACCTTTTTTCTGCAATTTTCCAAAAAATTGCAACTTTGTTGTTTTATTTTGTTTTGTTTTGTTTTGTTCATATCACAACTTCAATAAATTCTTTCTTGAATATTTAAACTTAATGCTACTAAAATTATGTAATTATTCCTCATATTACAATTCAAGCTTCAAGTTTTTTTGTCTGAATATTTTTATGTTATTGTTATTTTATGTTATTGATATTGATTTTTATGTTATAGATGTGTTGTTCACATGTATGGGCATCAGAATGCTTCTTTTAAAAATCAGTTTTCATGTAAAATGTTCCTCCTGCAATGATTCAGAATACCACAGCTCTAATATCTGTTCATGTTTGTAGTGGAGAATCTCAGCAGCATCCATGCCAAAAGAGGCTTTCTCCGTAGCTGCAGCCCTGCCCGTGCCTTGCTACGGCTCCCTAGTGGAAGATCCTTTCAGCGTTTGCTTGCACCACAGTGAGCATCTCCCCTTCAGCCAGAAACATTATATTGTACAGCATGTAGCCCAGCAACTCGCCCTTCTGCAGCAGGTACGCAAACAATACAGTATGTTTCCACCAAACAGTTTCGTTCTTTAATTTTGCTGTTTATTTTTACATTAAACAACTTAAAACTACAACAGCCATGTATGGAAGTTAATTTACAGGACAGTTATTTTGGTTCTTGTCACACATATCTACATTAGGTATATAAACAATGATGTACCTGTGCTGGTTGTTGAACATGCACACGTCTTGGTGAACACTAGAGGGAGACATTTATCCACGGATATGTAATCTTTTGAAATGCAGGAAGTTTTCCAGAGATGTCATCCAGTTCATTTCCTGAATTCAAGAATAAATGGAATCAGGGACAAACCATCAATGCAGACCGAGTAAGTATAATTTTTACAACATAATTTTACAGCTTTATGGTGTAGGTGCATCTAAACTTTTTTGACAGAATGATGCATTTTGTGCATTAAAGATGCTGCAACCACTCTAATGTAGGTCTCCAGAGCCATGTCAAAGAATTAGAACATTGTGTAAAAGTTAATTTTCTTCCATCATACAATTTTAAAAAGTGAACCTTCATATATCTTAGATTTATGACACATAATTTAAATTCAGTCTGGCATGGAGGCAATCAGCCTGTGGCGCTGTTGAGGCGTTACAGAGGCCCAGGATGCTTGGATAGCGGCCTTCAGATCATATCTCTTGTTGGATCTGATGTTACTCATCTTCTTGTACCCGCAATCTTTTCCTCCTTAAAACTGAGCTGTAGTCCATTTCAACATACAGTACACCAAGTTGTATGAATGAGTAACTTTGCATGTAGACGCTCTTTTAAATTGGAATATAATGATCCAAAAACAGGGTTGCATGATATTTCTTTTTTTCCCTAACATTATCAACAAAAAAATGCTGTCATATGTGTACAGATTATTACATTTGTTGGAACATGGATTCTACTTTTATGATTTACACTTACTCACACTGAAAAGCCACGCATCATGTGAAATCATTTCAATGATTTATCAAGCAAACCGTGTATGTTTCCCCATTAACCTTACATCCCTGTCCTTCAGCACCTCTGGTAATGTGTCCCCGCAAGTTACATCAGCCGAGAGCACACATGAGGGCGTGGCGCCAGAGTCCCCTCTCCAGCAACTGCTCCTTTATGCTGACAGAGTTACAAAGTGGATTGCTGGTGAAATAGTTAGCTGTGAATCAGTCAAGGTGAGGTACACACAAAGTACACAGTTTTGTAAATTCTGTTTATTATGTAATGCAGGGATTTCCAAACTTTACCGAATCAGGGCCCACTTGAAAATCTCCATTAATGACCCCCTGGCATGATGACCAGAGAGCTCCGTTCCTATCATAAACTGTATAAGGTTCCTAAAATATTGTAACAGGTCAATAACACTCAACAGGTTATTACTTAGGCCTATAAATATTTTTTTAGTTGTGCAATAAGTATTTTACAAGAAAATAATAATTATAAAAATATTTTCAAAAATCTATCATTTTTAATTACCTCATGGCTCACCTGCAGTACCACCACGGGCCACCAGGGGGCCGCGGCCCACACTTTGGGAATCTGATGGAATGGAATGATTTTTACAATAATACAGTCCAGTAATCACTCGTTTATCAGGGTTAATTGGTTGCACACATGACCATGACGTGTATTCCTGTGAATTAGCATTCTTTATTTATGAATTCAATATTTTTGTAGTTTTTGTAGTAACATTGGAGCCCTCTAGACATGAAAAAGCACCCCTATAGTCACCTTTACACTCATATTACCCAGTATGGTAGACCTACTGTAATAACAGAAATAAGATTTAAGACATAAGTAAAACTTATGCTTGTGTGTGTTGCTGTAAATGTGCTTCTAGGGCAGTTGAGTGTGGGGACGAACAGGGACATTGGGTGGCATTTAGCTTGGTTTGGGTTATGGCCTCAACAGTAGCTTGTGTTTTTATGATGTTTTTTTTTTATTTGTATATTTTGTTATTGTGCCTGTTGTGAGATCATTCAAACCTACTGTAAAACTCTGAGCTTGTGTGTCACTTTGACCATTACAGTAACATTAGTGACACCTAGTGACCAGTGTAGAATACTACATATCATCACGCCTTCTTCTCTTGCCATCTTCTGAATTCCTTATTTTGGAATTTTAGGCAAATAATCCACCACATTTGCTTCTATATGCATATTTTGACTAATAATAGGTGGCATTCAACCATGAAAAAGCATGATTTATTTGTTTTTTTTTTTTTAAACTGTGATAGAGTGAAGCTGCAAAATGCCACTACTGAAAGTTGAATATCCATTACCCAGCAACCACAATTTTGGCTACTTTACTTATGAGGTATTTATACGATATGAGATGGTCAAAATATGAAACACCACTCAGATGCAGTGCAGTTCTACCAGCATTATTGTGTTTGTTTTGGATCTTGTTCAATTGTGCAACAGTCCGTTATGCTGCGGCTGCTAAGTGCAGACATAAAAATTGAATAACTATAACGAGATAGAACAGAAGACATAATTTATTGGAGTAGTACTTTTCATTCTTGCATTACACAGCCTCCGGCTTGTACCCCCAGAAGTAGATATTTGCATGTCGCTTGACTTAAGTCATTTGTTTCCCTCAAGTTTGCATCATTGCATGCTCTCCTCTTATCCAGACGCAAGCGGCCTTGCTGACAAAGTATCTTTGGATTGGGAAACATTCTTACGAATCCAGGAATTTTGCCACAGCCATGCAGGTCCTTGGAGGTCTGGAGAATATGATTGTCAGTCAATTACCAGTAAGGCTGCATCAGCAGAATTGCTTTTCATTCCTGCCTTCATGCTTAATACATTTTTTTGTAACTATGATAGGGCTTAGATTAGGTTTATTTAGTTTCTTAAATGCTAAAGTATTCAAAATATAGCATTTTTGTCATTAATCCATACCAAAACCTTCACGAACCTACAAATCTCTGTCATCTCTTCCGACTTCGGATCAACACTTGCAATATAAATTACTGTTATAACTCATCGATTCGGTCCAGCTAGACTAATACTCCCCTTTTCTCTTTCATTACTTTGGATGATAGAAACTATGGAAACTATAGAAACAGATATAGATATAGATTACCACCACCAGTGTGAGACTGAGAAGTAAATGAATAATGGGTTCGCTTCATTGTGAAGAGTTTTGGGTGCCTTGAAAGCGCCATATACTGTAATCCATTATTATTATTATCGTTATATAATTGATTGAAAAATCAAGACGCAGCTGGAAGTGATATAATAATAATAATAGTGACTATGAAGAAGCATAATTCATGCTTGAGCCACATGGGGTTGGTTGCAGTAAAAGTCAATAATATAACTAGAAAATATGACTTCTTTCCTTTTTCATCACAGGCTTGGAAACATCTAACATCCAAGATGTTTGAGATCCTTGACGAACTGCGAGCCGTGCAGGTGTGTGTGTGTGTGTGAAGATATGTGTCGGCAAGAGCACACATACGTATTTTAGTGAGAGCTGAATGCCTGTCTGGCCACACATTGTGAAACTGCGTCCTGCAGGGCAAACAAATCAATAGGTAACACCTTCAAGCAGGTTTACTTGTGTGCGATGAGAGCTTACAGCAGGCACTTTATTAATAAAACGCATCAGTCGCTTGCTGGGCAGACTCTGGTGTGAAGAAGAGATGTAGCACATTCACACTGTTGCCAGCAACGTTAAAAGCACATGTTAAGCAGAGAAAACTCAGATTCAGGTTCTCTCCGTGCATGCGTGGGTTTTCTCCGTGTACTCCGCTTTCCTCCCACATTCCAAAAACATGCTAGGTTAATAGGCCAATCCAAATTGTCCATAGGTATGAATGTGAGTGGGAATGGTTGTTTGTCAAAATGTGCCCTGGGATTGGCTGGTGACCAGTCCAGGGTGCACCCCGCCTCCCGCTCGAAGACAGCTCGGATAGGCTTCAGCCCCCATGCGACCCTTGTGAGGAAAAAGCGGTTGAAAATGAATGAATGAATTTAATAAATCTTATTTTGTGGTTGATTACGGCCTATACGTATGTAAGCATGTCTTACATATTTTTGCCTAGATTAAGAATTTACTACACTTGTCACTGGTGTCAGTAAATGTTTGGTGAGACACACAAGCACCAGACTTGATCTTGTCACTGTCTCATGTCAATAAATGTTTGGTGAGACACACAAGCACCAGAATTGATCTTGTCACAGTCTTGTGTCAATGAATGTTTGGTGAGACACACAAGCACCAGACTTGATCGCCGGGACAACAGACTTAATGCAGGTTTGAATTATCCTGCAACAGACACAATCATTCATAACACGTCCCACTGTTGCAGCCGTAACCCACGCCCAGCTAAAACTCAACTCTGAACCCCCAGCGTCACTTCCTGTTTACCCTTCAATCAGCTCCCCAACCACAAGAACACATTTACAGCAACACATATGAGTCTTATTTATGTCTTAGATGGCTTATTTACCATGATATCTACTATCATAGTGGGTAATACGTGTAGTAAATGTTCATGCGTGGGACCCCTAATAATGTTAAAGGCTGTATTTAGAAGGTTGTAGATAGGGTTTCAATTCTATGACTAAAAAAAAAAATTCCACTTATAAGTAAGGAAGCCTACTTCACTGAAATTCACTCATCACCGTGATAACCGAGGGATTACTATACACTTATTGATTTCTGCATCCAGCAACTATGACGCAGCTGTCCTGTCGGACCTGATCTGTATGCAGAAACTTCTTTCAGGTGTTTTTGAAGAGTGACGACTTGTGTCTGATGGGGGCGGAACCCACGAGAAGACCCACCCTGCCATCAGCGCGCATCCTGGCCATGCATGTCCAACAACGAGAAATCGGAGCCTTCACGTTCACCAATGGATCTTACAAGTGGGCCAAGCTTAGGTATGAGGGATCTTTCGTCCTTCTAGGGGTCAAGTGGTCCACATCAGTAGATCTGGTGCGGTATTGTTTCCTACCAGTCATGTTTTAGGAAGCCCTAACATGCAGAAACAAATATGATTTGATGATTGAAATACTTTCCTCACGATGGTAATGTCGATTGCCTCGCTTGTCTCCATCTTCACCTCAAGTCCAACCGTGCTGACCAGATGCTGGGTCACAGTGTGGGCTGGTTGGTAGGAATGACGCAGCTGTTGAATTAAGGGGTGCCAGCGGTGTAGCAGATGGTGCATACGGGAGGGGGTTTGATTGGAAAAGAGGTTGCTTTCCAGATGCTGTGAAGCCGCGGGGTATAGCCAGATGCTGGGGTCAAGAGCTCTAGCAGAGACAAGCGGAGCTACAGCTGGTTGGTCTGAACCCAGGGTCCTTCATCTTGTCTCCAAATTAGGTCACAAAGAAATTGGAAAATCAGATGATAGGCAATAGACACTTTTGGTATATGTTCTGATATTATTTTCATCGAATCTTTCCGTTCTAAAGGAGAATAGCGAAGGTGGTGAGTCAGATCCACGCCTTCCAGGAAGTCCCATTCACCTATAGACCAGATCAGGACCTGCAGGCCTACCTTCGCTGCCGCATCACCCGGCTCGGCACCTCTGACCTACACCTTCTGGCCGCCACCAGTGATGCAAACTTTGAACAGTCCACTGAGCGGCAAACTAGGAAGGTTCAAGACACCCTGAGGAGGGTTAAGGCCTCTCTCCAGTGAGTCCTACCTTGGTCGTGCCTCTCAGTCCCATGGTTATCAAACGTCTTTTCAGTTACAGTACTCGTGTGTGTCATACAGTATAGAATTTGGAAACACCCCCTCTACATGGTGGACATGATGCCTTAAAGGGTAACTTTTTTTTTTAATTTGCCCGTCATTCACATTATCATTTGTTTCCCTTTTCCGTGCATTATAACAAGTCAAGTTAATACGAGCTAGCTAAAATGCATGTCATTGAGACGCAGCTACTTTGACGATTAAGCACTAACTAAAAATAACGGCAAAAGTGTTCCATTTCCATACCTGACCTGTATATTAACCGAGCTACAGCGATATCGTTATTGTAGCAGCTAACGCGTAGTACTATTTTTCGGGCGCAGTGACGTATCAGCATCACTCAAAATGGCTGAAGCTACTCTCTATTAACGCGACCTAATGTTACTGGTACTGTGTTGTTAGTTTTGAAAAGTTAATTTGTTTTCTAAATTGTTTATTATAATACTACAACTTTTTTGAAATAGTTTAAGTCACTGCTATTCAATTTTATATTTTTGTTTTTCTCTTAGTCTTTTTTTAAGAAGAATGCAACTTTTTGGCTCTTTTTCTTATTCTTGGCTCTTATTTTTGTAAGGTGACAGCTGTTCCTGATGTTTTTTTTATTATTTTGCCAACTATTTTTAACTTTCTTTTGTAAATTTTCTTTATTCCGTCATATTTTCAATTTATTCTCTTAACTTTTTCCCATAACCTAATTATCCATGAATTACATCTTTATTTATTGTTTTGTTAGTTTTTCATGATATTACCACTTTAAAAACAGACATGTAGCTTTTTTGCTAATAATAGTATGACATTATTGTCATGAAATGACACCTTTTCTCATTACAACTATATTTTGACTTTGTTATTGTAAAGTTATTGCTGATTTTTAGCTGTTTCTTTTCTTTCTAAGTTTTCTTGTTAAATGATATTTTTAGAATGTACTGAGGGCCCAGCAAAAAACAGCCACGGTCAGCAAATGTCCCCTGGGCCGCACCTTGGACACCTGCGGTATAGACTGTGATATGCCATCAAGCCTAATAGAAGACATTTTAGTAGTTTTCAAGCCACAGCCAAAATAGCAAGGATGGGGATAATGTTAGGTTATTTCCATTTATAGCACAGGTGTCAAACTCGTGGCTTGGGGGCCCGAGGTGGCCCGCCACATTTTATGTGACCCCCCTAAAAAATGGGAATAATGTGTCTATAATGCACTTCAGCTTTCCTTCTTTTGATCTAATGCAACATCTGCTTTTAGGGCAGGGGTCCCCAAACTTTTTCCAGTGAGGGCTGATGGGGGGGGGGGGGGGGGGGTTGTTCCGGTTCTATGACAGAAACTGCACCCTGTCCGAAGTGGGCCGGACCGAGCCTTAGTTTGGGGACCTCTGCTTTAGGAGAATATTAATGTCCAGGTGACTTTTGATACTGTCATAATTTTATAAGGTACACAGTCTGAGCGATATAAATACGTGAGTGTTTCAATGCAACATAATAATGTTGGATATTGTACATAAGGCAATTAAATTTTGCTTAAATAACAGTAAAAAGTTGACTTACGTACGAGTGAAAACATTATAAGACAATCAAGCAACATTCCCAGACAGACAGACTGAAGCCTGTCAGTCAGCGATGAGGAAATACACACAGCGTGGAGCCGACGTCAGGGGCGGGTTCTGTTTTATTGTTATCTAACAGAATCCGAATCTACCAGTATCTTCAAAGCTGCAGAGACAGATAGCCTCAAAATTCCAAAGGGACTCTCGGCCCCTCAGAGACAGATGATCGATAAAGAAGAAGACCAGAGCCGTCATCTTATCTGCATTGTCGTAAAACTAAACGATCACTTCAGCGGCATTGTTCTCCAGCTGGGGGGGTCGTCTGCGTCCACGCCGGGTCTTGGCACCTCAACGCACACGACGTGATCGTGTTAACACATCATATGCAATAACATTCTCCAACGAGAACATACGCTCCAAATTGCTACTTGTGATTTAATTGAGGGATCACTTTTCGCTCCTTTCTGTCTGCTCATTCAAACCAAGCTTCCTCGCAGCTTGTTTTATGGTATTTGCATTCGAATGCTGCGGCAATCAAGGCTATAATTGTGTTGCTACTGTCACACCTTTGATCTGCCACGTTTGAAAACGCCTGCGCCAAAAGCATGCTGATGGCGCTCTGGCGCCATGGCGCACCAGGACATCCCAGACATGTCAATGCAAGACCGGGATGGCTGGCTTGGCGCTGCAACTGGCAACACGAATCCACTTTCACAACCCTGAATACCGCCAGTTTATTTATTGTCATAATTGTAAGAGTATCATGGATTCTACTGGCATTTTAAAAACTTTATTTTTAATATTTTTGCTGTTTCCGCATCTTATTGTCATCTTATTTTGTCCATAGAAAGTACAAAGCACGAGTCATTTAATGTAGTTTGATTAATTTAATAGAACAATGGTGTCCAAAGTGTACCCCAGGTGCCATCTTTGCACATAAAAAACAAACAAAAAAATAATGTAAGGAGACAATTGTTTCAATGTGAATATTAATAACACTACAAATAAAAGCCAGTTGCTGTCTGTTTTTTGGTTTTTGGCCTTTGGGTCAAAATCATCCCGGCCCGCATCCTCTCTTGGAAACATGCCAGTAGAGCATTCTTGTCCTATCCAAGAACTGGGACTAGCTTTGTTTAGCAGTCTTAAAAACAGCAAAGTGCTCCTGTCATGTATAGAGGATCTTTGACTTGCATTTGTTGTTTGTTTGTTGGTTTATGTTCAAAATAACTTGACAAGTTCTGAAAGGATTTGGATTTCAACATTTTCAGGAATTTTCAGAAACGGGATATGGAAGAACTGGTGACATTTTGCGGCTGGTCCGGATCACCAGTCTGGATTTCGGAATGTTTTTAACTCTTTAACATTGTTGGAGAGGATCACTTTCAACATTTGTGCCACAACATAATGCCACAAAAAAAATGGTCAGAACACTTGAGGCCACTATATTAGGTACAGGTTCTCCATCATATCAAAGGCTGATTCAGATGATGGCATAATTCAACATGCAAATGAAGCCATAAACATGCAACAAACACTATCATATGAATAGCTAAGGTGCTGTGGAATATGGAGTGTGGATTTGTTGTCTTCAAAAGCAATCCAGAAGAAGACTAGAAGTTCCGTCACATTTACAGAAAGAGAAGTTGATTCATTAAATGGCTTTTCTATGTTTATCAACGATAATTCATTCACATCGTATCTTTTATATGTTTTGTCATTAAAAGGTTTGATCACTTCCTGTTTTTAGGTTGGAATTAAGAATGCCAGCAGTAGATTGCTCGCTCTGAGGGCCACATACTGAAAAATGCAAAAGGAAACATCAGGGGCCATCTTGATACATTTTGTAAAGATGCTAAAATGCTAAAACCAAGCCAATGTAAGTCAGTATATTAATAAGCCTCGGAACAATCCAAACCTAATTTATGTCATTTCACATTAATAATGATGGTGCTGCAGCTAATGATTATTTTCTTAGTCAATTAATCCGAAGCTTGCTGTCTCGATTAATCGAGTAATTGATTAGACCGAATCAATATGAAGTAAGGTGGTTTTGGTCTGCAACATATCATAACATATCATAACATAACAAAAAGCTATCACCATTATTGATCTTGTAATGCCTGAAGGAATTTTAAAAAAATCACATTTGAAAGGCAGGAATTAGAAACAAAATGTGATTAGTAGAATACCAAAATAGTTGGGATTAATTGGATGGTTGTTGAGTTATTTGATAATGCAGCTTTAATAATGAATTTATTATTTTTTTTTTTAAAGTGAACAAAAGTGGGCTGAAATTGAAAGGAAAAAGTTTGTAAATGCTGCATTTACTGACCTTATTAAAGTGAATGAGGCAAATATTACGCACAGGTTGTGTATTTTAATGATGGAATACAATAAGTAAAGTTACGCGTCACTTCCAGTGTATGCAGCTGCAGGGGTGGGGGTCTTGGGGGGGGGGGGGCATACAGATGTTTCTATTGGTTTCACTCAGGGCGGACAAATGTATGAGCCCAGCTTTCTCACAGACTCCGTGGCGCCAGGTCTTCACACACTCACAGGATATGCAAAGACTTCAATAACGAGCCATTAACCCCTAATCATGGGGATCGATCAGGCGTTAACAAGACCCCGTACATATGCAAACGAGCGCCCTATAAAAGCCCAGCCGACGGGAGCAGCTTCCACTCGCTTCCTCTGACATTCGCTGGATTTAAGGAGTCGCAGGGCACCTCTGAGAAACATGGTGAAGTACTTTTCTGTGGACTGGCTGGTCCAGAGCCACCCGGAGGGGGCTGCGACGGAGACAGCGCCCCCCTGCAAGCCGCACGTCCCCTGCATGCTGGGGCCGCGTCAGCCGGTTTATGGCAAAGGGTACCTGCAGCCCAAACCCAAACCAAGCAAGTCCATGCCCGTGGAGTCCTCCGGCATGTCCTCGCCTTCAGCACGTTGCGCCTCACCAAGTAAGTAGGATTCTAAACTTTCAAATGCATGTTTTTTGGGTGTTCAAAGTGCGGCCCGGGGGCCAAAACTGCACAATAAAGAGCAAAATATGATATGATACTGACTTGTGTTTCCAAAAACGCAGTTTCAGAAACAAGCGGCTACTCCTCCGGTTACGACAGCGAAGCGGCTTCCTCCGAGTGTCCGTCCGTGGACGAAGCGGAAAAAGAGGGGCCCCAGCGCCGGGTCCGCACCAAGTTCACCCCGGAGCAGATCAACAGGCTGGTCAAGATCTTCGACAAGCACAAGTACCTGGATGCTGGCGAGCGGGTGAAGATAGCGCACAAGTTGGACCTGACTGAGACTCAGGTAAAAACCAGACTTAACAAATCCAACTCCAAAAGTGTCCTACCTCAGATGTGTTGACTCACCTTCGTTGCGTCTTTCCTTTCAAGGTGAGGACCTGGTTTCAGAACCGGAGGATGAAGCTGAAGCGGGAGGTGCAGGACCTAGCCCCCCAAGTCCAGCCGGTGATGTTCCAGCATCTCGTCCCTGCTCAGTACCATCCCATGGCCGGACAGCAACCCCACCACTACCCTCCAGGCCCGGCCTTCTACCCGGTACCCGTTCCACAGCTAGTCCTGCAGCCCCAGCTCATGATCCACAAGCCACACTTTTACTGAAGAAAAAACTCCTTTATAATAAGAAACACTTAAAACGGTGCAATGTGTATTATTTCTTGTATATACTACAAAAAGTCTATTTATCATCCAAATAAAGTTTATCTTTATAATTCTGTGCTTGACTCTATTCTATTTGCATATCTTTGTATATTTGAGTATTACATCAGGGCTGTTTTTTTTGCACAAAGATGATGACTTGATCAATTATTAGGGATTTGAGGGGTGCCGGAATGAAGATAGTTTTCTTATCACTGCTCAATATATGGATCCTATCACGTGACAATGATAAGATGCAACAGTCAGGACTTAATCTAATTATCAGAAATCATTGCAAGACATGGAAAAATGAAGTATGCACAGTAATGGATGTCACACACACACACACACACACACACACACACACACACACACACCAAATGCCTCATTTTGCACTTCAAACGCCAGCTAACAGGGCAAATCATGGTCAACAATTAGTTGCAATTAAGGCTCACATTGATGAATTTACACCTAGCACTCCGGGGGGTGGGGGTGAGGGGGGGCAGGCCTGGCTCCTGAGAGTCTGACTTTGAGTATGCGCCCGAATTTAATCTCTGGTTTGAAGTGGTGAGCTTTGATTGCGGTGATGAGATTTTGAATGATTGCAAAGCCAAAACGACAAAAAAAACACATTATTGCAAATCTCTCGGTAGCAAATGCAATTAAAAATTAGCTTTATTAAAAGATCGGGGGGGGGGTGACATAGCTTGCAGCAAATGTCTCATTTAAATGAAGTCAACAACAGAGATCAAACTTCCTGCGTGACAAACAGAGGCTCCGTGTAATAAATGTAATAAAAATAAAATAAAATTAAACCATTACCATATTTGTGCCCCCCCCCCACTTACACCCCCCACCCTATACTTGTCAGTGGAGTGGCTCAAAGTTCTTGCTCAAAGAACAGAAGTAAAGAGCCAAGCTCTTCACCAAGTAAGTTCACTCGCCGTGTTGCGTTTGGGTGGTGTTGTTTAAACTAACACCGCCCCTCCATCTCCATGTTAGACAGCTGTGGAGGGGGGGTCCAGCTCACAGAGCGAGGTGGGGGGTGACAGTGAAAGAGAGGCCCCCCAGCAGCGCATGATGAGGACAAAGTTCTCCACAGAGCAAATCAATAAGCTGGAGAGAACCTTCAGAAAGAACAAATATTTGGGCGCCTCTCAGAGGAGGAAGATGGCCGAGAAGCTCAACCTCTCAGAAACTCAGGTACACGCGTGGGTGGCACTTGGGAACGAACGTGACTTGAATGAAATGTCATCATCCACGGCGACTGACACCATTCATGGATCCCTCAGGTGATGACGTGGTTTCAGGACAGGAGAATGAAGTTGAAGCGGGAGGAGCTGTTTCAGCACCACGCCGCCAGGGGACAGTTCCATCACAGCCCCGCCTTATACGAGTCCCCAAGGGGACCATAGCGTCATGTCTTCGTGACGTCAAGTCACTACTGACCCCCATGCCCCCCCCAGCCAATCATGTCTAGAATGCAGTGCTTTATGAACATTATAATAACTGTATGAAGTACTACTGCAGTGGATTTACTTATACTTTTTTTTGTAAATGGTTTATATGAAAAAAAACACACTTAAAAAACACACCAAAAGTTTTTACACTAATCACACTTAACTATTATTTTGTTAAATATATATATATTAATGAAATTAAAATAAACAATAAAACACATTTGAAAAGTTTTACACCATATACATGTGTGCTGGGGGGGGGGGTGTATCACGTACAAGTACATATCATATATATTTGTCAATTAAATATTTATAGAATCCATACATTTAATATTTATATTGGCCTAAAGGTGAACATCAATAAATGTCAATAAATGTCAATAAATGTCAATAAATCAGAATAATCATAAATAATGATTTATTTGTCTTCTGGAGTTCAATTCAAACCAACTGAAGACAAAAGGAACATTTCACATTTTATGAGATACTGAAGTTAGTTTTTCATCTTTTCAACATGTTTTTGCCACTACATAATTGCATTAAATATTCATAAGTTTTTAACAAAGTTTTTAAAATAAACCACAAAGCACACTCTCTCTATGTGTGTATATGCGTGTGGATAGTGGATATGTATATATGTATGAATATCCATCTATATATACATACATTCACATTTTGTGAGACATTTATTCATTTAATAACTCCAAGCTATATGAAAAGAAATAAATCAATGAATATATAAATGTGGTCCGTTTATGCATTTTTTTCCACATTCCCTGTTATTTAAATACATCAATATTATTATCTATTATGTTGTTTTATTAATAACTCCCTTGCAGTGTCAATCAAAAGTCTGCTTTGTAAAGTTTCACTTTTTAGAAAACACCTATCATTAAATTGTGTGCCTAATATAGTGGCCATGGAGTGACTGTGGGATTTATTCTTCAAAACTGGTGTATTATTGTACCATAACAGGATTTTAATGAGGATATGTGGATATATTTCGAGTCCAGCTGCTGCAGGCAAACGTTTTCCTTTGCCGTCCGGTGGCAAGACTCCCAGTCGAGACGGTTCCTGATGGATTTGCATCTTTTCAAAAGAACATCAAAGCTGCGGTAAGTGGCACATCATTGCTATCCATTGATCTCCTTTGTCTCGCAATCGAACGTTTCGCACGTACATGAAAGCCGCGGAGGACCGGCGCCCTGAAGTCTGCCAAAGGTGTGTATTGCCTCACCTTTAAAGTCATTAGGTGGCACCAGCTAAACGGGGGACTGATGGGCTCTGCTCTGTCATAGCGGCGGTGTCTATGCCCCCCCCCAACCCCCACCCCAAACCCCCCTCCATGCAAGTGACTTAGTCTTTGGACCCAGACTAGGAAGCAACCTGCTGGTCCAGTGATGATCCTCTGCAGGTCACCAGGCCCAGACATGCTGGGTCTCATCCTCAATCTTTTCACACATTTATCATGAAATTGAACTTTGTTGAAATTAAAAACATAAAACACACAAATGCAGACATCTTCCCATACACTGTAAAAAAATCCAAGTTAACTCAACTTAAAAAAAAAATTGTAACCTGGATGAAAATGTAAAATTTGGATGAAATCTAGCAAATTATTTCAGGTCATTTCAACTCACAACTAAGTTTCTCCAACTTAAAAGACCAAGTTCACTTGACTTATTGCTTTGTTTTGGGAACTTTCGTTATTAGGTCAAATAAACAAATATTTTAGTTGTATCAACAATAGAACTCAAGTAATCTCAACTCACTTTTGATTTCGTCCAACTAATTAGCTCAAGTCAATTCAACTCACAATTAAATTAATTGAAATAATTTGTTTACCTGATTTGAAAATGAGTTGAGATTAATTGATTTATGTTGTTAATACCAAAATATTTGGTTATTTGACCTAAAAAATGAAGTTCCCACAAGAAATCAATAAGTCACGTGAACTTGGTCTTTTAAGTTGGAGAAACTTAGTTGTGTGTTGAAATGATCTGAAATAATTTGCTAGATTTAATCCAAATTTTAAGGCAGCGAAGTTACAAATTTTTTTTTTTAAATTTGGGTCAACTTGGAATTTTTTACAAAACGTATCAGCTTCTTAAATGCAGTAGTCGGGGTTGAAATCTGACACAAATCCTAACAAGGAGAAATGCCGTGTTAAATCAACTATTTTGTTACAAAACAAAAAGCTACCAAACAGAAATTTGGATTAAAGTAAAAAAAATGCCTGGAACAATTTATTTTGAAAACATGAAAACTTTAATGTTTTGTCTTTAAAACATATTTTTAAAACATTAGCATAAGAACAATATGACAGACTGTTTCTTACCATCTGTTAGTGTGTGTGTGTGTGTGTGTGGGGGGGGGGGGTGATATTTGTGATGTGTGTGTGTGTGTGCGTGCATGTACGAAGCGTCTGAGCATGTGCAAAACCCATCACACTCTTGCACAAGTTGGCCACACCCACATTTCAAAGTAGACTGAACTATTTGATTAGTTGGGAGCATCAAAACCTAACATTTCTAGCTGTCTTAACTTTTTGACAAAATTTAGTTGACCTGACGCACAAAAATAAGTTGACGCAACTAAAAGCTAATTTTTTTTTACAGTGTAGGAGACACAAACCATGCATATGAATATAATATTCCAGTTTTTCCCAAGTAACAAACCCCGGCCAGCAGCCTGCATGCAGCAAGTAGGTTCCTGCCCCTGATAGCCGATCCAACACCAATAAATGTGAACCCTATTGTGAGTGGAATGACAATGATCCTTTTCAATCAGGCGAGGTGAAGAGGTGCTAAGATGGCGGCTGGATGGCAGCAGACACACTGGAGCCAAAGTTGGGTGTCACTCGGGAGCAAAGCGGACACATTTTGCATGGAAGGAAGCTTACAGGTTGGAAATAAAGCTTACTGTATACGTGGTCTTTAAATATATCAGACAGTCATTTTAATTTTTACAGTTATGCGGAGGGGCCAAATATAATAATAATTATGTTGAGTGGTGGTTTATTTATTTTTCCCTCCATCGAGCATCAACGCAATATGAGACAGATAAACCGGAATCGGAATGCTCACTTTTTCCAGTATGTGAAACACCCACCCGCCTTTACACCCACAACAGAAAACAATAAAATAAAAAAACATAATTATAATAATCCTCATACAGACATATACACTGTTTTTTTTCCTTTCAATTTTTTTTTTCCTTAACAACAACAAAAATAGCAACATCACTTTTTGGCCACTTATTAGCCTGTGATGCATTCAGGAGCGAAATTATCAAAAGTTATTTTATTTGTTGCTAATCAAAAGTGACTTAATGACGAGAAAGCAGACAATAAGAGAACACTTAAGTCATAATGCTGTGACTTCATAAAAAAAATCAAAAATAATATATTTAATAAAGTATTATAGACATTTTACAGGGTTAAAACAACAATACTGTACCATTCATTGAGTACTACTTATTATTTGTACCACCACTAATTAATGAAGTAGTGATTTTTCACATGTTAATCATGTTAAAAAAAAGTTGCACATTTCTTGACCATGGGATCTTTATTAAAAAAAAAAAGCAAACATCCTGCAAGCAGACATAATATCATGTTGTTTTTTCGGCGGTCAGGTGGAAAACCTCGGCAGCCCCATTTTCCCACGCAGTATGCCTCTTTTAAAGGATTTCTCAAAGAGATATATGCATAGGAAAAAGGAACAGCGAGTCATGGCGTGAGCTGTACAACTAAGTCCCATTCAATTTATTCATCATAAAAATACTGCAAAAAAATTACTAAGTAACCAACCATACAATTCACATAACTCAGTGAAGTCATGTAGAGTAGTAAAGTAGAGATGTAGTAGAGGTTGGAATACCTCTGCAGCCCCATTTTCCCATGCCCTATGCCTCTTTAAAACAGCTCATCAAAGAGGTATATGCATAGGAAAAAGGAACAGCGAGCCCCCGGGAGCCCTGATGTCCCGTCCCCGTATGCGGCGTGCTTGCACCCTGGAAGGAAAGAACAAAACAGAACGACAAGATAGAGATTCACAAGGCTGTCACATTCAAGTAAAATGTGGTGTAAAGCATGTGAGATACGAGGAGGTCTTACCCAGTGGAGATCCAGCTGAGACTCTTGTGGGATGGAGCTGCCTGTCGGACATTTATGCCAATCTGGGACCTTGAAGATGCTTGAGAGAGTAGCAAATCCCCGTGCGTAGTCAGCGCTTATCCTCCCTCGGTTTCAAGCAACAGATGCTTCTGTACAAAAAAAAAAGGATACAGTACAAGTTGCCTATTGTCACAGTTACCACATCCTATCTGGTGCACATGTCAGAAGCAAATCATGGAAGAACGCCTTGTTCCTTCTGATGGAACACTTTCTTATCTGTTCAGGGTTTTTAGTCTTCCATCTCTCTCCCAGAAGAGAGGCCTCCATGCTTGGGAGCTCTCAAGGTCTTTAGACAAGGACTGGAGTGGGACACACACACACACACACACACACACACACACACACATTGTTATGGTATGTCAAGGTCAGAGCAACCAGTCGAAGTAGAAACTGCACTAACTTCTCTCAGACTGTACATTTCCACCATTTCAATGATGAATCTGGAAGTTTTGTTCATAGTAACATATCCGAATGTGCGGTTCTGAAAATGTTCATCAACAAACTTTGGACACAGAGTGAAAAAATAAATCCTCTTACCTGGACTCCTTACTTCGAGTGAACATCATTTGCTGTAATGTAAAAAACCAAAACCAAGCACAGGGAAGGATGTCACACATCAATCACACATCATTTCCCTTCTACATGTAGTGTATTTATACTCCCATTTTGACAGAAATACTATACTGTATGCAGTTCTTCTCAACCTTCATATTATCTGATCATGCAACAAGATATTCCTAGCATTTTTTTTATTATCGGAAATAAATACTGGAATGTCTGTTATAGTCACCTTGACATTCTCTCTTCACTTCTCATTTCATGGCAATTTATCCAGAAATCCAAAAAATACAAAATGTGGGCAGTTGTGTAATAATACCATAAGGTTATGTTCATTTTCATTGGTAGTCATAGAGTATATTGACAGTCAATATTTGCTGGAATTACATGTATTTTTTGGATTCAAACCATCCCGCTACAGTAGCTTGACGTTTACATTCCCAACATTTGCAATAAAAGAGACTGTTGGTCATTCATTGATTTACTCATTAGGATTTGTGTGGGTTCAGTATGCTTGGTTCCTATTCTGGCTGTCTTGTACACCCTGGACTCTGGGGCACACATAGAGTGGTGTGCCCTCTTTCTGATTTCTTATATTTTTCCTGCTTTAATGTTTCAGATAAAATACTCTGAGGTTGACCGTCCTATTACATGTGGCGTAGAAGTAATGCTGCATTTCAGAAAAAGAACATAATACCAGTAAAATATGGTGGTGGTAGTGTGGTACTCTGGGGCTATTTTGCTGTTCCAGGACCTGGAAGACTTGCTGGGATTAACAGAACCATGAATTCTAATGCCTACCAAAAAAAATCCTGAAGGAGAATGTCCGTCCATCTGTTGGTGACCTGAAACTGGAACTAACTTGGGTTCTGCAGCAGAACAATGATCCAAAACACACCAGCAAGTCCACCTCTGAAAGACTGAAGAAAAACAAAACAAAGACTTTGGAGTGGTCTAGTCCAAGTTCTGACTTGAATCCTATTGAGATGCTGAGGCGTGACCTTCAAAAGTCTTCATGCTGGAAAAGCCTCCAATGTGGCTAAAAGACGTGTGGGCCAAATCCCTCCACAGTACTCACTGCAAGTTATTGCAAACACTTGATTGCAGTTGTTCCTGCTTAGGGTGGCCCAACCAGTTATTAGATTTAGGGGGCAATCACTTTTTCACAACAATTGACACAGCACACAAACCTCCA